>NC_139226.1:38150785-38385785 GCF_055691185.1 Crinia signifera | reverse complement strand
AGCCCAGCAGCTTGCGGAGCAGCAATGAGGCTCAGGACCCAGAGAGGAGATGCGGGCACCGGTCTAATCGCTCTCCCACCGTGTGAGAACCACAGGTTTCCCCAGGTGAGTCAGGCTGCTGTATGACAGAGTTATACCTACTGCAGCTGCCGCTCCTGACACTCGTGCTCCCGGCTCACATTCCACAGTTCTCTGCCGCTGTCAAGCTCCCGCCCACGCTCCAGCTGCCGCACAACACATGTTCACCATTCTCCTTCCTAGTTCTTCCCACGGCCAGCGCTGCGCTACCCACACGAACCCGCGGTGGCCGTCATAGTGACGTCACCACGTCGCGCATTCAGGCCCCGCCCCCGCAACATCGCGTTCGCGCATGCGCACTCAAGTTTTCTTGCAAAGGGGACAAAAAAACGGGAGAAACCAAGGGATTTGCGGGAGGCGGGAGAAGGATTGAAAAAACGGGAGACTCCCGCTAAATGCGGGAGGGTAGGCAAGTATGCTTTCACTCCCTCTCCCAGAGAGAGAGAGAGTGTGTGTGTGTGTGTGTGGGGGGCACTCTCTCTCTCTTTGCACTCTCCTATCTCTCTCTGTTTCTCCCCTCTCTCCCTCCTCCATCTCCCCCCTCTCTCTCTCCCATCTCTCTCTCTCTCCCCTCTCTCTCTCTCTCCCCTCTCTCTGTCTGTCCCCCCCTCTCTCTGTCTCTCTCCCCCCCCTCTCTCTCTGTCTCTCCCCTCTCTCTCTCTCTGTCTCTCCCCCCTCTCTCTGTCTATCCCCTCTCTCTCTGTCTCTCCTCTCTCTCTCTCTGTCTGTCCACCCTCTCTCTCCCCTCTCTCTCTCTCTCCCCTCTCTCTCTCTGTCTCTCCCCCTCTCTCTCTCTGTCTCTCCCCCTCTCTCTCTCTCTCTGTCTGTCCACCCTGTCTCTCCCCCCCTCTCTCTCTGTCCCCTCTCTCTCTGTCTTTCTCCCTCTCTCTCTGTCCCCTCTCTCTTTCTCCATCTCCCCTCTCTCTCTCTGTACTGTCACTGTCCCTGTACTTCTGCTTTTCTAGGGGGGGCGGTACCAGAAACTGTTTTGGTTTGGGGGGAGCAAATTTTGCCACGTGGGGTGCGCTGGGACCCTTACTGCTGCTGCCGCCAGGCACACAAGCGGGAAGAGCCCAGGTCTCTGTTCCTGCTGCCAACGGGCACCCTGGTGTGTTGAGCCCGGGTCTCTTCCCTGCTGCTGATGGGAGCCCACATGGGGTTTGAATTTTGGCTCCGTCCGTGTAACAGAATTTGAATTATGGCTCAGTCTAGGGGCATGATGTGAATTTTGTCACTTTCATTTTGGCAAGGTGCCCACACACAGAGCGATCCTGTTTTTGTGAGGCGAATGGTGGTCCCCCCAAAAAATATGTGCTGCATGTACTTTTTAAACTAGATCGCTTTGCATGTAGTTCAAAATGCATGGAGCACATCCCTCCATGTATGGGCACCTTAAAATGAAGTTTTGCTCCATCCGGGTGGTATAATGTGATTTTTTTGATCATTCCATTTGAATTTTGGCTCATTGTGTGTCGATTAAGGTGAATTTTGGCTCATTCCATGTGGCAACTACTATTGAGTTGCAAAATGTATATAAGAGGTATATGGGGTGGCACACTACACTCAAAGACATGCCCCCTTTTAAGTGGCCACGCCCCCTCTCCCCTGGAGCGCGCGCGCCTTAGGCGCGCACATAGCACGGACCCTCACTTTTCTATACCCCCACTTTAAAATTTCCACTTCAACCACGGAGTATATATGTATCTTGTTTTATGTGAGTGGGCCAAATGATACTCCCAGCCCTCGGCCCAGGGTATATGCCGTATGGGGAGAGGAGGAGGTTTCTGTATGTGCCATGTTGGTGTTGCGGAGTTTGCTAAAATGTAAAATGTGTAATGGGCATTACGGTGTGTGGTCTAAAGTGTAATACCACGCCCTTTTTTGTGATGCCCCGCCTCCTTCCCATGAGGCCACGCCCCCTTTTTGACGCGCGGCTTCGCCGCGCAAAGGTCCGCCCTGCTTGTGTGTTTGGATTTGGGACCACCCATTACCATAATTCTAGATTCGCCTATGGTGACAACAATCACCCGGTGTATATATGCCCCTTTAGATCCATTACAAAAATGGATCACTGTTAACTGTAAAATCCGTGGGAACAATTGTGTCTTCCTGCTGAAGAGCAGCGACTGCGCAGAGATGTAAGAACACAGAAGCCCTCGTTCATCTCTGGCACGAATGCAGGAGGAGGGGAAAGAAGAGACAGCAGGTGTGAGTGGTTCCTATCAGTGATCACCCTTTATACAGCGCGAGAAATGGCATATTAGTATGTCGTTGTGTACGGGCCTTCCAGCACGCGGTGCTTCTCCCCAGCACACTGAGGCAGCAGCACCCCTGGCTGACAGAAAGGTTGGGGTGCACCACCGGTGGAGCTCTGTGCAATCAGCAGGCTGAGCACTGAGCTGAAAGGACGCATGGTCGGAGGGCTAGTTATAGGATGGGACGTGACATGACAGATGAGCGCCCTGGAGGTACAGTACGCAGCCCCACGAAGCCCCAGCGAGAACATCACATTACTTATGCTGCACTACAGAAGAGCAGCAGCTAAGTGGGGGGAGGGCAGCAAGCAGGGGCTGGGGAGGAGGGAATTTGCTGCATGATTGCAGTTAAGACAGGCATGGGAATTTATACAATTACTTAGACCAGTGTTTCTCTGTTATTCTGCTAGATTTTATGTCACCGGCCTATGCTGCGGTATGGTGTAGGTCTGGGAAAGGGTAAATGCAGGAAGCGACTGCATACAATTATCTTATCCCTACTGTAAAATAGGCATTGTCTTGTTTTTATTTTAGTTATAGATAACAATGCACAAGCAGTGTTTAATAGAATGATGTGCTATCGATAGTCCTAATCAGGAGTTTATCTACACCGTCATGTAATGGTGTAATAATACAATATGTATTAATACAAATGGACTCACGATGCGTCGTTATGGGGGAGAAGCGGTATCAGAGCCATTATGTGCGCTGATTGCGCTTCGTCCCCATGTATGAAGGAGAAGTGTGAGCGCCTGTCATTATCAGCGCTGCTACAAGCTAGCACGTCGATATGCCGGGCAATATACAGGTTAGTATACGGTTAGTGGCACTGACCATCCCGAAACCTGCTACTGATTTCCACAGCTGCAGATGTCATTGTTGTTTGGATCCAAACCGTATTGAAACCTAGATTACTAGTCATAAACTGAAGTGGTGGTGGCAAGTGTCCTGTGTGAAAAACGGTTGCTACCTACCGATCATCAAATTATATATAAACAACGGTATCTGGCAAATCGTTGTCTAAATCATTTCGCACATAATAAACCTTATATGACTAGCTGAAATTCGGCGGGATATGTTTTTGTTACTCACAAGGTGTACATATATGAGTTCTAAACGCAATTTATTTTAAAAGCCTACTATTAAAAGTTATATTTTAAAACGTATCATCTATCATACCATCTCTATATAATTTCTTTACAAGCGTGCCCCAAAAAACCTTATTGGTTCCCTTGAGTCTCTTCTAAGACTCTCTCTTTTCATTATCACGGGACTGTGAGGAATTTTTGTGACTTTCCCACATCCTACCTGGAGTCGGCAGTGTCCCGTGTGTGTGTGTGTGGGGGGGGGGAGTCAGTTGGAAGTCCTCCCTGCCACAGTGGTAGACACGATGGGCGAAATGTAATGGGGTGCAATTTTTTGGTAAGCTAAAAAATCGCACCTTTAAAAATCTAATTTTTTGCTGCGAATTCGCATATGTAATGAGAGCCAAAAAAAAGCGCGATCTGGTGCGATTTCGGGCGATTTTCAGTCATGAAAATGTGCACATTTTAAAACATGCGAATTTGTGTAAAAAAAAAAAAAAAAAACGGGAAAAAAACTGCGTGGGGTCCCCCCTCCTGAGCATAACCAGCCCCGGGCTGAAAGAGCCGGTCCTGGTTTCATAAAATCACAGGCACAAACAAGTCGGGGTTCCGTGGATTTTATAAAACCAGCACCAGGCTCAAGGGCCGGTCCTGGTTCCCAAAATACGGGGGGGGGGACACAAAATTACTAGGGGTCCCCCGTATTTCAAGAACCAGCACCGGGCCCAACCAGCCTACAGGGTAATGCCACAGCCGGGGGGAGACTTTTTATACAAGTCCCCCCGGCCAAAGCATTCATCCCCCTGACCGGTCAGCATGGGCAGGGGTCCCCCCCTCCAGAACTTACCTGCCCATGCTGAAGCCCGGGGCTGTCCTCGATGCCCCTGGGCAGTGGGCATCGAGCTGATACTTGTGCGAAAAATAGAAAAACTATTGTTTATTGCTGTGGAACTATGAGTTCCAGCAAGCCTGCACCACATGCAGGGACTTGGAGAACCACAAGTCCCAGCATGTGGGGCATTAAAGGCCCCGCTGGCACTTGTAGTTCCATAGTAATAAAAATAGTCAAATAAACACACAGACACACAATAAAAATAAGGCATTTGGTAGATAGATTGTGAGTATCACTTGTCCTGCGCAACTTCTCAGGCTGCCTTTGGATTGTCACTAAAAGTCTCCCTCAGACCTTAAGAATATGGCAAGAATATAGTGAATGTGACAATTTTCAGGCGCCAGAGGTAGGATAAAATATGTAAAATTTATTTCGACAAAATATCACAGATTCACATAAAAATGGTTCACATATAGGATAATAAATTGAGATGAATCCTTACCCCTAAGGGTATTTGGAGCCAGCAAGGGATGGAAAAAAGGGCAGGGATGCAGTCCGGATGTGCACCCTGCTGTGGCCCCAAATATCTTAGCACAGGTTTGGTTCAGTCTTATGGTCCAATCAGTCACTGCCGCCAACGCGTTTCGAGCAACAGGTGCTCTTCTTCCAGGGCAAAGTCCTCTTGCCCTGGAAGAAGAGCACTTGTTGCTCGAAACGCGTTGGCGGCAGTGACTGATTGGACCATAAGACTGAACCAAACCTGTGCTAAGATATTTGGGGCCACAGCAGGGTGCACATCCGGACTGCATCCCTGCCCTTTTTTCCATCCCTTGCTGGCTCCAAATACCCTTAGGGGTAAGGATTCATCTCAATTTATTATCCTATATGTGAACCGTTTTTATGTGAATCTGTGATATTTTGTCGAAATAAATTTTACATATTTTATCCTACCTCTGGCGCCTGAAAATTGTCACATTCACTATATTCCACACAATAAAAATAAAACTTTAATACATCCAAAGCCCATACATACTGATACTTACCTATCTTGAGCCCGTCGGTGGGTCCGGTTCCGGTGCCTTGGTTCCGGGGTTAGTCCGGGGCTCCATGGCTGAAGAGTCCGGGGTCCTGGATACGAAGAAATCCATGGGGGACCTGTGGAAGGAAATCCTACTCACAAGGTCCTCTGGCAAAGATCCTGTCATCTTCTCCGTCTCCGCTGTAGTCCACCGCATCAGCCGCCGGTACCCGATTGGAATGAGAGGTGCAGAGATGTTTCGTCTTCCGTGCCTCTCCTCCGAATGATTCTATTGCCTGCCTAGCAGCCAATCTGGAGCCGAGAAAACACTAGTTCCTTGTATCCCGATTCACATGTGATGCCCTTAAGCATTATCTTTGGAGACTAGGACCACAGACAACTCAACATCCAACTAAGCCATTTTGCAGGTGGTGTCTGCATTACTCAGGGATTTGCAGCCTAGCAAACAGGTAAACGCCTCCTGTTGTCCCGCCGAACAAGTACCCCCCCCTCCCACCATGTGAATCCCCACATTACCACATACTTGCCTACTTTTGAAAACTAGTTTCAGGGAGATTATAGTTGGTAATAGAATTTTGCACAGTGCCCCATCGAGGGGAGTATCATGCTCCACCCAAAGGGCGTGTCTAGTTCCATATATGGAGAGACTGTGAAAAGATATTGTGAACGTGGCACCTAGAAGCGTGGGTGTGCACTGCTACATCTGAGAGGAATCACCAAGATATGGCTGAATTCAGGGGTGGCGCTGACGTCATGTGATGTCAGCCGCCCATCCCAAACAGTCATCGACACGTCAGCGTCTACAGGGGTGCATACAGCGGGTTTTTTCGTGCAAGCTCATAAATCGATAGAAGTTCCCCTGCTTCTGTCCCCTGCTCGCCCCCATTCCTCCCAAAATGGAGCGAATGCCGCTGTGAGTGTGAACCTCACCGAAGGCGTTTGCTTCGAGGGTTTGCACATGAGCATAATCGTGCGTTCGCAAACCCGCAACATCGGACAGGGAAAGAATTCGGTCCGCAGCGAGGGTGTCCGAATCATCCCCTAAATACCAAACACTGCTAACACTAAGGTGCATGTCCAGGGCACGAGATCCCCCCCAGGCCCAAACAAGCCAACCGCCGCGAGGCAACACACTAGTGATAGGCAATGACATATCTATAATGGATGGTTACATTAATTGAAAACATATGAAATGAACTGATGGGCGTTCCCATATGCTAATGGGCCATAAGCCCCTCCCCCCGTTTCCAAGCATGGGTGGTCGCCAAGGATGTACGCACCAATCACATGCTCAGAAATGCGGATGCGCAATGCAAAAACATCGGCCCCATGCGAACACACGCGGGCCTGCGAACGGCTTAGAATAAGGTCCTATATACCTTGAGTGATGTATCCTGAGTACATACAGTATATAAAGTACGAGTCCAGATTATTGTTCTTTGCTCCTACTGTAACTTACTTTACCCATTGATGTAATAAATGAATTGTTCATAACTGTATTAAGTGGTGTAATAAAATTTGTATTGATTTTGGTGAAACTTAGAAGGTCCGTGTATACCACATAGAGCTGGCCGCAAAAAAACTGGTATTTCTGGCTATGAGCAGAGCATTGCATGTTTTCTGGCCAGCGTATGTAGCTGGGTTACCGCAGGCAGCCTCTTACATCCTTCCTGCACCAGTTCCTTTATGTGCAATAAACATCTGTATCACAGTAGAGGAAACTTACAAGCACATGTACAAAAGGCAAACCCACAAATCAGTGTCAGTGGAGGATTTGCAAATAGAAAATAACATGCGGTTCAATATTACAGCATCATCACCCATTGCTGACACCTGCCCCTACCCACCTGCAAATAATACGGCTTTGATCTTCTTCCAGATCTGCATATTGCTGCAATGGCACCAGCACATCTCGACTGTACGTGGCTTATGCTTAATAAATACCCTTTCAATTGAGGCAAGTGGGGGAATCCTGCAAACCTGCCATGTTACAGGCCAGCGTAATGCAAGATACAGTATGCCTGCTGGCTTAATCCTCTCTTCCAGCCCCACAGTGATGATTTACAGTTACAACATATCTCCCAACTGACACGATTTGGGACGGTCTCGTGTCTTGCCTGGGACTGGCAGTATTCTGCGGTTGGGCGTCCCCTCTGCCTGCCGCTGCTCTGCCCAGCCGAGCACACCATCTATTCCTGGAGACAGAGGGGCTGGGGGCATGGCCAGCATCTCACACAGTCAAAAAATGGTGCGTGGCCTCTCTGGAGTGATGCAATTTTGCAATCCACGTCCCCTGGCCACTAGGCCACGTACCCAAATTTCGGTTGCGTGCCGGGGTCCCTCCGGGCCTGTTCCTAAAGTTGGGAGGTATGGTTACAATGTGCTCTTCTATCATGGTATTGGGACAGATTGGCAGTGATAATGCACCAGCCGATTGGCTCCTAACTGCCATTTTTCAAACCCAGGCTGTAACTTTAAAGTTAGGAGCTGGTCACTTTATCACTTCACTATACTTAGGGCTAGGTGTATCAAGCTTCAGAGAGTGATAAACAACAGCCCAATAAGCTCATAAATGGCAGTTAGGAGACAATTTATCACTCTCCATTTTATCACTTTTAAAAGCTTAATACATCTGTCCCTAAATGTGGTGAATTTACTAAGATGGGAGTTCTGTTGAAGATGAAATGTTGCCCCCATATCAACCAATCAGATTCTACTTATTTATTTAGCACCTTCTAGAAGATAATATAATCTGATTGGTTGCCCCTAGCAACATCACCTCTTCAACTCCCATCATTACCCCAATATATCTGCCCCTCAGCATGATGGGAGGTGTGCATTGTGTGTGTGTGGGCAGTGGCGTAAGTTTGTCCCAGTTACCCGGAGGCAAGATGATTATTGGTGCCCCCCACACACACACTCACACACACACACAACGTTATTCAGAATATATATAGTCTGCTATGAAATATATATTATATACTGTATGAATATACAGAAAGAGAGGGAGAACACATATATTTCAGAACTCAGCCACAGAAGCGATTTTGATGGCTTTCAATTAATGGATTTAAACTGGCAGTGGTTGAGAGGTGCCCCCTTGAGAGCAGGAGCCCGGCGGCAGATGACTCCATTGCCTCCCAGAGTTCTGCCTCTGTGTGTGGGTATTCCCACATCTGCTGTATACCTCTGTAGCGTGAACGAACACTGACTATAGCAATCTGTCCTGCAGCCCCCTCCCCCTTCTTGCTGCACTGATAAAGAATATACAGTAGTAAAAGGAGTATTGATGTAACTGTGTACCCGTCATTTGCTGCAGTGCTGTACATTGATATTCATCTCATGCCTTCAGGTAAAGCCCCATTCTTGTCTGTCTCTAAGTGCACCATTTGTGCTTACCATCCATCTACATTTACCACACATCACTGACAAAATGCACATGTGAGGAAAATAAGCTCCCGACCAGATGATTATACTGTTTATCTGCCCAGCACATGATCTATCCCATCCTTATTCTATTTTAATTAATCTATGGTTGTCTGGCTAAATCTGAAAGCTTCCGGATAGAGTGGACATCATCCAGCTGTGCTCACTGGTCACTGGCCACAAGCTGGAGGCGAGTGTAATGTTTGGATTGAATTCATAATGAAACTTAGTAGATATTGCAGATCTTTATGGGATGCAGCAGAGGAGTCAATGTATAGATACTTCGCTTAAAAAAATTAAATGCGTTGAAATAACATATGCAGGGAAGCAACCTTCGTGCGCTCCATGCATTTGCCTGGGGCTGGCACTTGGGAGCAGGTCCTCTCCCCCTGTGGAGCCAGGTGAGTGGTGCCCGCAAAACCTGTGGAGCAATTCGGCAACGACTGCACCCTCACCATAGAGCCTGCCCCCTCCTAATACTAAAAATATTAGAAATGAAAAGAGGTGCTGTTGCCCATAGCAACTAAGCAGCACCCCCTACTGATCTATGTTCTCCTCGGTTGAGAGACCTTAGAGGAATAATCTCCATTTCAGCCACTTAAAATGCCAATGTGACCTTTACAATACCCTTATGGAGCCATTTCCCCAAGATTCTGCAACCAAATCATTTCCGAGTCACCATGTCTTCCTATTGGTGTGGTGGTTAGGGTTGGACAGTTCTGAAAAGAGCACCATTTATTCATTACGACAAGTAGCACTGTCCCGCATGGTGTTATCAGTAAACTAAAGATATTCTATAGTGTAGACAAAACCAAGGACCGGAGCTGGACAATCTGGAATTTGTTTTGTCTTTTAAACAAGATCAACCGCTCCTTTGTACACATGGCGGTTCATCGTCTCATTTTCTGCTAAATTCCCTTTAAGTGCACATTGTGAGATGCTTGATCGCTTTCCCTAGGATATTACAGTGGTAAAATGCTAATTTAGACCTCTGATATTTCGATCAGATCTTAGCCCTGTCAGAGGTCATGTCCCTAGAGCGGATCGACTTCAGCTCTCTGATAGAAGAGACTGACTGACACCTTAACCCAATCCTGGCTCTCGTCACACTGGTAAATTGGGCAAGTGATGACAAGGCAAAGGGAAGCTGTGTAGGATCCGTCACGGTACAGTAGGGAATTAATGCGCAGGCGCAGCAGAAAAGTGCCAACATGAACATGTGCTGGGTCGCGCTGGGGGCCTGATTCAGACCTGTTTATTAGCGAACAGTTAAATGCTGCCCCCCTGCCGGCCGACCGAATGACCATCAAACGATTTTTCCTCCGTTCGTGGATAAAAGTAAGTCTATACTTCATTTTATTTTAGATGTCGATGGCCGAAAAGGGAGCGGGCACGGACGTCATGTGATGTCAGCAGCCCACCCTCTGCAGGCAACAACACGCCTGCGTTCCCAGGGGAATAGCCAACATTTTTATGGGGACACTCATAAAACGCTGGGCGTTCCCCTGCTGCCTGCCCACAGCCCTCCCCCTGGGCAAGACGCACGTGGTGAGCTGCCATTGTTCCCAGAAAACTTATCTGACCAGGCCTAATGCCCCATTCACCCGATACCAGTGACTCACCTTGGCACTCCAACTGTTGTTGAACTAAACATCCCAGCATTCCCTGCAACAATTTGGCCATGCTAACATTGTTGCAGGGCATGCTGGGATGTGTCGCTCAACAACAGCTGGAGCGCCAAGGTTAGCCACCACTGCCGTATACCGTGTCCGGCACTGCTGATACAGTTAACAGCATGGGCGGTGCCACAAAATAAAAGACCCGCAAGGTTAACAATATCGTTCAGTGACCTCACAGGGCCCCGCACCGAATACGCAGCCACTGACTTGACTACATGTTCAGGCGATTGGGGTTATCTTCAACAGCATCGTTATCAATATGGTGGGTGCACACTGAGCGATAGGCACAATGATATCATTAATGTTATGGAGCATGTTGTTAACACATCATATACTGCGGACGCGCAGGGGAGCGTATGGCCTAGAATAAGGTCCTCTGCCTGCAGGGGTATGGGTCATAGAGTCGACTGTAGGTTAGGTCACCGCTAAAGGTCGATAGGGCTTAGGTCAGGGCTGGGCAATTGCGGCCCTCCAGATGTTGATGAACTACACATACCAGCATGCCTTGCATGTTTCAGCATGGCCACATAACAAAACGAATGCAAAGCATCCTGGGATGTGTAGTTCATCAACATCTGGAGGGCCGCAATTGCCCAGCCCTGGCTTAGATGGACACATGAATTAGGTCAGCAATGGGAAGGTCCACAGTCAAAAGGTTGACATGAAGTTTTCATGTTTTTTTTGTCCCGAATTTCGACGTTAGTGGACATGGACACCGTATCATTGTGCCGCTGCCCTCGCCATGCTTCGGGCACTGTTATAGTCTTCCATCGCGCCCTAGTGGATGGTAGGGTATGAAAAGTTGGCTCCAAAAAACGTGAAAAACTCATGTCGACATTTTGACTGTCGACCTAATGCTTGTGACGACCCTCCTGACCTTAGCCATGCTGACCTAGTTCATGTGCCAACCTAAGCCCTGTTGACCTTTCGTGGTCTACCTAATGTATGTCGACTGACGTGTGTCGACCTAGCGACCGTATCCCATCCCTGTGGCCAGGAAGAGGTGAGCTCAGTAATCTGCCCCTATAGATACATTGGTACTTGTTTCCTAGCACGGCCACAATCGCGGGCAATTTTTAGTGGTCTGCGATGCGACCGACGCGATGCCCGCGATTTCCCATTGAAATGCATTGAAAAAAATCAAAATCGCGTCGGTCGCATCGCAGGCGGCTAAAAAAGCATTCAATGGTCCAGACGCGATGCCCGCGATTTCCCATAGGGAACAATGTTAAATACCTCAATTTACCCAAATCAACATAGGGAACAATGGTAAATGGGCCAGAAACCCCCAAAAACACCCCAGAACAGTGAAATGGCCCCCCAAAAATTAGTTAACGCCACCCCACGATCCACGTGAACCCGAAGCGAGCCCACGAGGGGCGGCGGTACACGTCCTCCGACCTTTTCTTCCCCCCACTATCCACGTCGGCATGGAGTTGAGAATAGATTAGTGTGGCGAGGGGACGCGGATACCTGTGAAGCCCGTGAAGGTATCCGCGTCCCCTCGCGGGGCTCGCTGCGCTCGCCACACTATTCTATTCTCAACTCCACGCCGACGTGGATAGTGGGGGTATGAAAAGGTCGGAGGACGCGTACCGCCGCCCCTCGCGGGCTCGCTGCGCTCGCCAAGCTTCGGGTTCACGTGGATCGTGGGGTGGCGTTAACTAATTTTGGGGGGCCATTTCACTGTTATGGGGTGTTTTGGGGGGTTTCTGGCCCATTTACCATTGTTCCCTATGTTGATTTGGGTAAATTGAGGCATTTAACATTGTTCCCTATGGGAAATCGCGGGCATCGCGTCGGTCACATCGCATGCGATTTTTTTAGCCCACATGCGATGCGACCGACGCGATTTATTTACCTGCGATGCCCAAGATCAAGATCGGTGTGGCCGTGCTAGGAAACAAGTACCGATACATGTCCTGAATGATGCAGAAGCCCCTATCTGGCCTGTGTGCCGTGCAGGTGACACGCTGTATATACATTATGTATGTGCTGTACACTGTCATTCCTGATGCCGGCTCTCCCCATTCTCTACTGTTACTCTGTCTCTTCTCATTTCACGCATCCGATTCCCACTATACATTCCCTTCTTCCTTTCCTGTCCTTCCCGCTGTCTGCCTCTATCTATTCCAGCCCCTTTCGCTGCCTGCTTGACACATTGGTAGTGCAGCCTCAGCACAGTAAGGTGGCAGACTATTAAATCTGCAGTAACTCCCCAGCCTGATCCACTGCAGTGGAAAGAGCGATGGAGATCAGCAGCACATACTGTATACTGGGACTGATTAACCCATTACCTCCCGCAGTCGCAGCTCCAGTCTTATTGTTACTGTTACAGTGTAGTCATGCTGTTTGCTGTACGTGGCTGCACACACAATTAAGCAACGGGTATGGGTCATAGAATCGACACTATGAAGGTCGACAGGGTCAGAAGGTCGACACAAGCATTACGTCGACAATGGGAAGCTCAATAGTGAAAAGGTCGATAAGAGTTTTTCACATCTTTTTGTCCCGGATTTTGACGTACAGTAAGTCGACATGGACACCGTATCAGTGTAACGCGCTCAGCACACTATTATATTCTCATTCTATGCCCACTGGATAGTAAAGATCTGCAAAGCCGTCAGGGAACATCTTGGTACATTGGACCTTATTCTAGTTCATGCGCTCCCATGCAAATTTGCACAGAAGTGAAGGGCCGTTTCTAGAGGCGGACAAGTGGCACAGCCACCTGGGGTGCCACGCCTTCCACCACCTGTCTGCACGGCTTGTCCGCCAGTGTTATAGCCGCCGGGGCGCCAGCTCCCCCATGACCCAGCCGCCTTAGAAGCCGAGGCGCCGGTCAGCACGGGAGAGGAAGGCGTTCAACTGTGCCTGAGAGCCCCACAGCCACCTGTCACAGCCCGCCACCAGCGCTGCTGGGCTGCAATGGCTGACTTCTGCAGATGACAATCAGGCTGCACAGGAAGAGGCTAGGTATTTTTTAAAATTGAGCAGCGGGCGCGCAGGCAACAAGCATGTAATTACCCCATGACAACCAGCAGGAAATCCCCCGTGGCAATGAACATGTAATCACCCCATGGCAACAAGCAGGAAATCCCCCATGGCAAAAAGCATGTACCTCCTGGCAACTACCATGCAGGTAAGTTGTAGGTAAATATTAAGCCACACCCCTGTTATATACGGGGCACTACCTAGCTATAATGGGTGTGGTCTAGCAGGAAAACAATTACCTAACACCTCACTTTTGCAACCTGCATGACCAGACATTGGTTACCGCAGGAATGGTCGTTGTCCTCCCACACTTAAGTTGGGGGGCTGAAGGCCACACAATGACATATACACATAAAGGCCCACACAGTGACCTAGTACACCTCAGAAATCAAGCCCAAACAATGACAGGCTACTTAAATCATTATACACTGTTTATCCGTAATGTTAATTACACATTATGCCGCACACCGTGAAGCCCATTACACGTTATGCCCCACACCGTAGTCCTTCAATAATCATCAGAATTGTGAAGTCGCTGATCAGCGATCAACTCTAAATCAGGCCTTTTGTTGTTAGAGATTTCTTGCAAATCTATTCTTTTGATGAGAAAAAAAAAATCAGAAATACAATATTTATATTTAGCAAACTTCTCCACAAACATGATATAAATGGTAAGTAGAACTACAATTGCCCTTCCTCCCCCACACTCCTGCAACTCCTCCCCCTTAAGCCAGTAAAACTGCAATGTAGGGATGAGGGGACTTCTGTGGACTGGAGGGGGGAGAGGGTGATTCAGGTTGGTTTGCGAAAACCATGCTGCGCTGCAAGTTAGGCAGATGTAACATGTGCAGAGAGAGTTAGATTTAGGTGAGTTATTTTGTTTCTATAAATATTGTCTGCTTTATTTTAACACTGCAGTTTAGATTTCAGCTTGAACATACCTCACCCCAATTTAATTCTCTCTGCACATGTTACATCTGCCCCACCTGCAGTGCACATGGTTTTGCCCATTAGAGAGAGATTTTGCAAATCGTGAGGCAACCTGAATAAGGCCCAGGGAGACAGTGTTCCGCTGCGTGCTATCTCACAGAACTTTCACCGTCAGCAGCCACTCAGCATATCTTAGAAATCTAAACTTGATCATTGCTTTATCTTGTCAACATTGTTATGATAGCAATACAATAGCAATACAAAATAACATAATTGCAATGCAAGCAAAGCTTCCATTAGAAACCTATTACTGCATGCCTATTTCTTTTTATTACTCAGCTCTCTCAATTCTTCTCTTCTTTAATCTTCAATCATTTCTGTAATGCTCCTTATCTTGCCTCCGGACATGGTTCATGAATTATAGGGTCCAGGGATGGTGACAACCTAAAAGCAAATGCCACTAAGCACCTACCTGAATCCAGAGCCGGCCCTAACCAATTTAATGCCCTTTAAGGCAAAATTCTGTCTGGTGCCCCTTCTCTAAGTACAGCACCCATCACCAACCAGAACCCATCACCACTCACCCATAGCAATCCTAAATGCCGCAATTACATCACACAGTAGTGTCCCTTATTCATGTTATGCATCACAGTAGTACCCATTTACCCTATACCTGTTACTTCTCACATTAGTCCCCCTGTTTCACCATATGCCACGCAGTAGTGCACATTATACACATAAAGCCACATAGGAGTAGCACCTCTTATGCACATAATGCCAGTAATATCCCTTACACATTATGCCAGACATTATTAATATATTCATACACATAATGCCACTTCCACATTATGCCATACATTAATAATGACCTTATACAAATCTGTCACACAGTAATGTAACTCACACTTTATGCTCCACATTAATAACGTCCATATGCACATAATGCCACACAGTAAAGCCCCTTACACATTATGCCACAAATGCCTCAGTTCCACCTTGTCCCCCCCCCCCCCCCCCCCCCCTCCACACACACACACACACACACAAACACTTTAACCCCTGCCTGCAGTGGAAATTTAGAGAAGAGGTATGCAAAAGGTGAGTGGAATTTGATAACGTTATAATTTAAGTGGTAAGAGATGTGGTCATATAGCATACAGCCAATAGTAGATTTTGGTTATCCACTATTGTCTAAACAGTCTAGTACCCCTTTCACATCACAAATGCTGGGTCATACCTTGGATTTAGATTTAGAATTTGCATTCACCCAGCATCCCCCTCCTCCGTCGATTGAATATCTGGTAAAATGTTGGGGTATGGTCAAACCCCTGTAATAATAGAAAATCCACTTAAAAAGGGGTAGCGAGGTGCAGGTGGGATGGCTCAGGGAGAGAGAGAACAGGCTACCACTGCAGCTGCCTCTTTCCCCAGCTCAGTACACAGCACTGGGCAGCCTGGGCTGGGGGGAGAGGCTGTGCTGCAGTGGCAGTCTGCTCTCTCTCTCTCTCCCACTGCCCGGCTTCCTGCAACAGGGGAGAGGGGAGTGGGACCCGGAACCCTCCATCATACATGGACCAGGGTAAAGCGGACACGCTCTCCCTCCTCTCTGTGCCACTGCGTAGAAGTCAAGTGTAGTTTAAGTGACAGTTACATAGTTGACAACATTTTGATATTGTCAGGGACATTTTGCTGCTGAGAATACAATAAGCACATAATGCGTGTTAGTGTCTACACGAATAATCATGCGGTGCGCTCCTCGTCGTGACATGTTTGCTGAATAACAGAAAAGTCATTTGTTCTTTTTTACCATTTTAAACGATCACCTTATTACATTTTACTTTCTAAATCCCAGACAATAAGAATGGGTAGAGGGTATGGCATTCGCATACATAACAATAGGAATTGATCTGCACATCTGGTTCTGTCTAATAATAAGGGACATTTCCAGGGGCTGCAAGTTATATGAGGAAATCTTTAAACCAGGCAGGTCCAAACTGCGGCCCTTCAGCTGTTGTGAAACTACACATCCCAGCATGCCTTGCCATAGTTTCAGCATTCCCTAATAGCAAAACTGTGGCAAGGCATGATGGGACTTGCAGTTTCACAACAGCTGGTTTTGACATGCCTGCTATAAATACATGGACTGTCCCTGGGAACTATTGGCCCAATTCAGATCTGATCGCAAGGCCACAAATTCCCAGTGGCCATTATTCAGTTGAGCCACCGCCCTGCTAGTGTGAACTCCCGCCTTGCCAATCAATGTGCTCGCTGATTGTTCAGGATGCATGAATATTAGTCAGGATTATTTAACCTCTTAGTATTAATGTCCTTTTATCTGGGTGTGGATTGTTTTATCGACCATAGGTCGACAGTCTGTGAAAAAAACCATGTCGACCTGTCGACCTAACCCAAGTCGACCTAACGCATATGTCGACCTAAACCCATGTCGACCTTGTCCCATGTTGACCTAGACAGCTTTCAACCTTCACCATGTCGACCTAGAACCCTGTTGACCTTCCCACATGTCGACCCAATGGTGTTGACCTAATGACAGTCGACCTAAATGCAGTCGACAATACGACCGTATGCCCTTTATCTGCGAGTGCATGGTCAGTGTTGGAATGACTACAGAATAATAAATGATACCATTGCCTAATTCAACTTTTTACTAAACATGTCATGGTAGTATTATGACATGTCACTGCCTTCCCCAAGACAGAGACAGAACACAAAGTGTCATCACACTTGTGTACATTAAAGGTTCATACCTTCACACATCAAAGGGAGAACTGCTAGAAACAGCTGAGATAAACATTACAGCAAATGAGAATCTTATTTCTATCACCTTCCGGGAAATACAACAAAGTGTGGAGGCAGAAACCTCTCTGCCTCAGTGCTCAGAGGCTGTGATCTGGATACACAATTCACTCAGCCCTTGCCGACAGCAAGGAATTTCTGTGCGTAAATACGACTGCAATGTTTAGTGGTTGCTTCCCTGCAATAGGGGAATATTTATCACAATACATATTTGTAATGCTATGGGGATATTTTTGCCCAAATTCACAATTTATTAATTAATATATTAACTCAAATGTAATAAAAACTCTTGATAAGTTTCCATAATATCCCCTCCTGGCTAAAAGCTATTCCACTGCCCAGTGGATCGATCCCCCGCAGCCATTGTGCATGCACTGCCATCTGACAGTGCTTCCGCCACTAAGGGGCGACAGAGCTGCCTCGGAAGGATCACTCTCTGGAAGATTTGGCAGAATATCAGTCTATAGGTTCTGTAGGATAACGCCATTGAGAGTGGGTTACCTACCGGGCCAAGTTCCAGAATGCAACACAATCTGGGAAATCCACTAGCACTGCTGCCCCATAGAAACCTATGGTGCCTGCGTGCTTCAAGGTTCTGTAGTAGTCTGCGATGTGGGTTCATATCAAATGCCTTACTAAAGTATTATTTTAGTCAAGGAGTCAAACAAGTCAGTAAGATTTGTTTGGCATAATCTACCCCAGTAATTTATGCTGTTTGGGATCCTGTAAATTGTTTTATGTTTTCACATAAATTCCTCATATAATAGTGTTTCCATGACCTATTACTAATGTAAGGTTTACTAGTCTGTAGTTACTTGCATCTTCCTTGCTACCACTTTTGTGCTGTGGTACAACATTTGCTCCTTTCCAGTTCTCTGGATTTGTACCTGTATCTACTGACAGGCTGAATAATTCTTAGATAGTGGTGCTACCAGCACATCATTAAGCTCTTTTAGTATCCATGGATGTTTCTCATCTGGTCCTATTGATTTATCCAACTCATTGTTAAGAGAGTTTTGTTTGGAACTTCTCCTCTGTAAATGTACTTTCATCTAATTCATTTTTACAAATGTCCTTGCAACAAAACTGTGTCCCTTTCCTTCTGAGCAAAAAGAGATAAGGTGCGTACACACGGGGGCGATTTTGTCCAAAATCGCGGGAAATATGGTCGCTCATCGACCATATTGCCCGCAATGGGAGTGTGCACCGGCGATATATCGCCGGGTGCGCGCTCCCGTTTTTGCCCCTGTGGTGATCGCTGGTCGCAGGAACATGCTCCTGCGACCAGCTGATTTCCACTGCCGGGCTCCCCCCGGCAGTTTCTTTTTCATCAGCGACCATCTCTGGTCGCTGATGAACAGGAGAAACTGAGCAATATATTGCTCAGCCATATATTGCTCAGCAATATATGGCTGAGCAATATATCTCCCCCGTGTGTACACAGCATTAGTTATTAAAATATTCTGCTATTGCTTTGTATCCCTTCATCAACTCTCACTGTGGCGTTTATTTACTAAGATGCGGGTTCTAATTCAGATGGGATGTTGTTATGGGCAACCAATCAGAATCTAATTATTCTTTATTTAGCACCTCCTGGAAGATAATAGAGAGAATCTGATTGGTTGTCCATAGGTAATGGAGGGGGGCTATGCAGATGTGGTCATGTTGCAGGTGCATCGCAGACAGTGGCTGCATCTAAAGACGTAGAAGCACTCAAACTGCAAATGGTTGGTGCAAGTTCCGATGGTGCAGCAATGGTTTGAGATGGATTTGCACTCTGCAAATGGGAGCTTCAGGGCCTGATTCAAGACTACTGGCATGGCTGGTAATTTTCGGAGCCCAGTGATCAGGTAGACGCCTCCCCGCCAGAGTGCAATTCCACCCATTGCAAGTCTGTGAATGGCTTAGCTTCATACCTCCCAACTTCTTGGCTGCTGGAATAGGGACACTCGCACGGCGAAGCCGCGCGCGCGCCCCGGAAAGGGGTGGGGCCTATGCAAATGAGGGCGCTGCTTATGCAGATTAGCCGCAACCCCATTTTTGGCCGCACAGCGTCTATTCAATCAGCTTGGGCGGCTCCCAACTGCCACCCCCCCGCAGTGGGACAATGCCGGCCGCGGGTGGGACAGGACCCGAAAATCGGGACTGTCCCGCTGAAATCGTGACACTTGGGAGGTATGCAGCTTGCGAGAAGTAGCTGGATCTGGGTTTCACCTGCAAATTCATTTTACAGGCCATAAGCACGATAATTACGATGAGTCTGACGATAATCGCAGCCTTCAGTTCTGAAGAAATCTTCGCATCATTAGCCTAAAGACACAGCAGCCACGTCTGAGTGCCACCGCGAAACAGGCCTATCGCAGTTCTGCAGTGGGACCGCGGCGAGCCGCGGCATGCCGCTGTGTCATGTTTCCGATGTAAATGCACTCTGCAGGTTCGGCGGTTCGAAAAGGATCTAAAAACCAAAAATACAACTGTGTCCTTAAATCTGCATATTTACCTACCAATGCTTTGACCTCTGTCTTAATTATTGAAGGATTTGTACAAAAAAGAGTGAATACTTAGCTGTTTCTCAAGGGCTTGGCTCCAAATCACCAAGCTGCTCAATATTCATTGACTGCAGAACAATTGCAAACATCTAACATCTTCAGCAGTTCTGTCCACTTTCCTTTGTTAACTTGCTTTTCATTTATTACCTCTCTGTAATGTTTTTTTCTTTCTTTCCTGTGCAATCAGAGGAACAACAGAAGAGCTTTGTATCTGCAGGGCCTGCATTGAATAACAGTATGAAGGCAGCTCATTAGTATATAGTATACTGCGGCTACTGTGATAAGGGAACATGTATTAGTAGAACTACAGCCTGGTTGCGGTTGATAGCTCAACAGTAATTTGGTCGACCTTTTGTCAATAGGTCGACCACTATTGGCCTGCACTAAGTCGACATTGACAAAAGGTTGACACAGGCAGTAATGGCTCTTATGCATGCTTGCCTACTTTTGTGTTCTCCTCTCCGGGAGAGGGTATGGGTCACTGGGTCGACCAAACTGAAGGTCAACCAGGCCTTAGGTTGACATCTGAAATAGGTCAACACGGTTAAGGGTGACCGGGTCGGAAGGTTGACATAAGCATTACGTCGACAATGGGAAGGATGACAGTAAAAAGATCGACATTAGTTTTTTTACGTTATTTTTGTCCTGAATATCGATACAGTCGACATGAGCACAGTCTAAGTGTACTGCGTCCCCTCGCATGGCAAACTGCGTTCGCTATGCTTTGGACACTATTTTATTCTCCCTCCAGTCCCTAGTGGCTGGTAGAACATGAAATACCGCCTGTCGGCACGTGTCGGCTCAAAAGAAACTTGAAAAACTAATGTCGACCTTTTGACTGTTGACCTTCCTATTGTCAACCCAATGCTTTTGTTCCGACCCTGTTGACCTTAGCCATGTCAACCTATTTCAGGTGTCGACCTAAGGCCTCTTGACCTTCAATGGTCGACCCAATACATTTCATCTTTAATAGGGTCGATCTGATAACAGTATCCCCCAGGGTGAGCCTGGAGAGGAGACTCTGAGCTGCAGTTCAGGGGGTGGAGCGGATGGGTCTGGTGTCTTAGATCTGTGGGTGCTCTGTACAGGAAGTGGCTGGGCAGTTGACATCCGCTGACATCAGCTGCCCCCCCCCCCCCAATACAGTAGTAGTGCCCCTATACATATAATGCCACAGTAGTAGCACCGCTTCCACAAATAATGGCCACAGTACTAGCTCCGCTTACACATAATGCCCGCAGTAGTAGCACCCCTTACACACATAATGCCCACAGCAGTAATGTCCCTATACACATTGTCCACAGTAGTAGTGCCCCTTACACATAGTGCCCACAGTAGTAACACCACTTATACATATTTAGTGTCCTAACTAAATACTGGTAGAAAGTGCAGTGGTGTCCCCCCATAGTTTAAATAGGGAAAGCATGTGCACTTTGTGTGTATCACTCAGACACACCCTCTATATGCCTTAAACGCATAACCTTACTTCACCCCTCTATGTCCATCACCCCCTCACCACCCAATATATCTTTATGCTTATTATGGCCCTGTGTACCAACACAATAGGAGACATCGGTAGGCAGTGTTGGACTAGTTGCATGAATGTCCACTGGGGAATCCAGTGATAGGTGCCCTAGTTTAGGGGTGTGGCCAGTCTCCAGAAGAGGTGTGGCCTAGCAGAATGGAAGGTGCTGATATATCCTGCAGATTTATTGCTATATTATATCTAACCTGTGTGTGTGCTCATGTGACTGACCGCAAGTACCGCCAACAGTGACATCACAAATGGATAGACAAATTGACATGCCCTCTCACTTGTTCTGTCTGGCTCAACACATAATGCAGCCTATTAGTAAGTGTATATACTTACCAAAATCCGTCGCACGGTCGTTGGGTCTGTCAGCTGTACCCAGCCTATTTAACCCTTAAACTAATTCTGTCTCAGCTCTGACATGCCTTGTAAAATCATCACGGACTCAACAGTCCCCCACAAATTTCATCATATAGCGGGCTGTGATCATTTGGTCTACAGCATGATGGTCGACAGTCATTAGGTCAACACCATTAGGTCGACATGGGAAAAGGTCAACATGGGTGTAGGTCGACATGGGAAAGTTCGACATGGGTCTAGGTTGAAAGGTCATTAGTTCGACAGGTCGTTAGTTCGACAGGTCATTAGTTCGACAATGTCTACGTCGACAGGCAAAAGGTCGACATGGGGTTTTTCACAGTTTTTTACCTGAATGTCAACACAATTGACATGGACACAGTTTAAAGTGCACCGCATCCCCTCGAATCGCTCGCTAAGCTATTTTATTCTTCCACCACGCCCTAGTGGATGGTAGGGCATGAAATACCGCCTGTCGGCACATGTTGGCTCAAAAAACTGTGAAAAAACCCATGTCGACCCTTTGACTGTCGATCTAGACAATGTCGAACTAATGACCTGTCGAACTAATGACCTGTCGAACCATGTCGACCTTTTCCCATGTCGACCTAGACCCATGTTGACCTTTTCCCATGTCGACCTAATGGTGTTGACCTAATGACTGTCGACCAAATGACCGCATCTCCATATAGCTGGGTAGCTGGACTCCTGTCCTGAGTGATTTGAATAAATCAAAAATAGCTACAAAATGCAGAGTTTGATGTCCGGTCCGGCGGTCCGGAGGTTTTGTGTTGGTCCGGTTTTCACCCATACCCTGTGTTTTCATATCAGTTTAGCATTATGCTTTGACAAAAAGAGGATTTCATTGGCTAATTACTGCAAACGACTGTCCTGGAAAAAGCTCTCCTCTATCCCCCTCCTTCTCTATTTCCCTCTACCTGTCTCTGGGGATGCATTAAACAGTCTAGCTCATGCATTCATGTTTTGTACACTGTGACTGTACGTTAACCATCTCTATAATGGAGACCTTCCTCGTACACAGCAGGAGATAGCTATTACGGTATTGGTTGAACGTAGTAATGTTGCTTTGTACAGGTATGGCTCCTTTCTCTAACCCTGGGAACGGACGTCGCTGGCATCTCCCAACATTCCAGCTGCCTACTTTTTTCATTCCGAAGCTGAGCTAATATATAGGACACATCTTGAAGAGTCAGCCGCTGGAAAGAGACATCTGACCTAGTTTTAGGCTTTATTATACTAAATCCTCTTACAGGAAACATTCCAGCTGCAAGATGAACAAAATCCCTAATATGGGAACTGGATGGTGAAAATGAAAAGAACACAGGAAATATTAAGAATGTTGGCGAGAGTTTAAAGGTGCTGCACATTCCCAGTCCTGTCCGTGCGGATTAATACACGAGCAGTCACCTGGCGTTGTGTCCTCTAGCGGCGTAGAATCTGTGTTAGGGACTATTTTGCTATTGATATAGATAACAGGGTGGGAGGTGGTGTACCTGCGCTGTTCTTTAGGCATGGACAGGGGCGCCACAAGCTTCTTAGGTTGGTGGGCAAGGTATTGTTTTATTTTGATACCCCGACATTGTTGAATGTTGTCCTCTCCAGGGGCATGTGGACTTGGGATCTGGACGATTTGTAGACAGCTATGAGGTCGACAGTCAATATGTCGACACGTGGAAAATCTCGACACAAGCAAAAGGTTGAGATGAAAATGGTCAACACAGGAAAAGGTTATTATGATTTTTTTTCATGATTTTTTAAAAACCGGCGTGTACTTACTTTACGATCCCAGTGGGCATAGAGTTAGATTATTATGATAGTGCCCAAAGCATGGCAAGCACAGCGGCACACTTTTCATGGGGACACCCATAAAACGTTGGGCATCCCACCGCTCCGGTCTGATGTCCGCCCCCCAACCCCCCCCCCCCCCCCCGCCCTCCCCCTCTGGATTGAATGGCTCGGCAAGTGGGAAACTCGATGAAGCCCCGGGGTCTGCACATGTGCAAATACGCGCACCATCGGAACAGGGTCGTCCAATCGGCCCCATCCGATCCAACATGAATCACCCTGGTGGGCATGGTGGAAATCAGAAAGCTGACACCAGCTTCTTAAACAAGACTGGGATTAGCTGCAATAACATAGTCAGGCTGGAACTGACATCTGCTTCTTTAAATGAACTGGGACCGTCTGAAATAGCAAGCGGTACACAGGGAACTAGCTGTGGGTTACTGAGTGTTGGCGGGAATAGTATCAGACAGGAGCAGGAGCACAGGGAAGCTGTACAGTACTGTGGCAGCGTGGAACCCGCACAACCATATTATTGGAGACAGAACCGCTGTGGACTGGTATCTGAGACACAGGAGTCTAGCTCCGAGAGACGCATCTAGGTTCAAGGATGCTGCTCAGGGCATCTTCTGACTGACCAGCAGGTCCTTATATTCCTCCTGCTGAGCAGTGATTGAAGGGAAATATCAGCTGACCGATGTGAGGCTTGTGGTTGGTGGAGCTGCAGTCAGCTAACTGCAAGTAACATTGGGGGTTATTCTACTTCATTCTTTCTGACAAAATCCTTCTTAGATGGACAAAACCATGTGCACTGCGGGTGGGGCAGATGTAACTTGTAGACAAAAAGAAGGGGGTGGGCAGCGCTGATTGAGGTACTGTTGATGTGCAATATGAGCAATTAAAAATGAAAAAATGGAAGATTGGTTAGATCTATAACAATTTAATACAATTTCTAAAATATATGGAGCCAGAAAGGCTAAAAACAATGAACAATGATAAATGTAAACGATAAAAATATCAATAACATCTCACCACACCGAACCACATATGGGGAAGACCCTGGAAGTCCCAAATGTCCAGAGGATGTGCACAGATGGCGCCCACTTGGTGGTGGGGATGAACCGAATGTCCAAGAGATGGTGTAGATACGGTCCCCAAGCTGCAGTATGGAGGGAGGGCACAGAGATGTAGATGCCAGGAGTGGCCCAAGATGGCACGAATCACCAACTCCTGTTGCCATATGTTATAGGCGGGTGTCCTCAACCTCTACTATTTGTGCAAAGATATTGTGGAATCCGGAAGTGCGGCAACGGAATCTGCTGCGCTATATAAGAAACTGAAAATAAATAAATAAAAGGTGACCGCAGAACAAATAAGCCTTGGACAACTACACAAAGCAATTCTTTGTACAGCGCAGCAGAATATGTGTGCGCTATATAAATAACTGTTAGTAAATAATAAAGAAATTATTGTACCTTTTTCAGATGAAAGCACCTCAAAAAGGCAAAGCAAGACGCCACCAGCGGGGTATATACAGAACTTTGAAGGGGCCACTGTCCCAATACTACTACACACCTCTCTGCAGCAGCTGTTAGTTGTATGCCCCATAACAGAGCCCTAGATTATTTGTTGAGCCATAATAATTCAAATAGTTCACATTATGTGACATTGTAGGGCTGCCAGTACACATTATGCCACATGGCACCCCCAAATCACATTATGACATACAGTGTCCCCAGTTCACATTATGCCACAGTATACTGACCCCAGTTCATATTATGTCACACTATAGTGCTCTACGGTTACAGTTAATTGTAAATCACATTACAATGAGCAGGTTTAGGGGCGTACCAAGAAATATTGCAGGCCCCAAGGCAAAAGGTTGTATATACCAACATTTAAAAAAATATATATAACACATGTAACTGTGAAACACTTGTAACTGAAAGGGAAGTTGGCCCTTCTCAGCTCTGGGCCCCATAGCAACTGCAGTCCCTGCATCAAAATGAGCTACTCCCTTGCATATAACATATAGACATGGCAGAGAATGTGGCCCCTCTCAGCTCTGGGCCCCATAGCAGCTGCAGTCCCTGCACTTATGGTAGCTTCGCCTTAGTGTATAGCACATGTAGGTGTGACAGGGAAGGTGGCCCCACTCATCTCTGGCCCCATAACAGCTGCACCCCCCTGCACCAATGATAGCTACACCCCTGTATATAACACATGTAACTGTGATATGGAAAGTGGCCCCTCTCAGCTCTAGAACCTATAGCAGCTGCACTCCCTGCACCTATGGTAGTTACACTCTACTAAGTCTGAAAAAGCAGAGAAACACCAACTTCCAGTGAGTCAGTTTGGAATGGCAGTTGGTGTGTCACCCCATTTGAATTTTGAACTGTGATGCAGCACCTCCTCTTTAGACTCCCCTGTAACTGTGACAGGGAAGTTGGGCTCTCTCAGCACTGGGCTCCACAGCGGCTGCATTCCCTGCACCTATGGTAGCTACACCCCTGTATATAACACATGTAACTGTGATAGGGAAGGTGGCCCCTCTCAGCTCTGGACCCCATAGCAGCTGCACTCAATGCACCTATGGTAGCTACACCCCTGTATATAACACATGTAACTGTGATAGGGAAGGTGGCCCCTCTCAGCTCTGGACCGCATAACAGCTGCACTCAATGCACTTATGGAAGCTACGCCCCTGTATATAACCTCTGTAAATGAAACTGTGACAGGGTAGGTGGCCCCTCTCAGGTCTGGGCCCCATAGCAGCTGCACTCCCCGCACCTATGGTAGCTAGGCCCTTGTATAATACACATGTTGCATGCAAGCTCCCATCCACCGGAGCTTCCATCCCCGGCCCCCGGAGAAAGGGTGTCCTGTGGACAGAAGAGGACGGAGACAGAGAAGGCATAGGAAGGACCTGGAGGCACAGGTACTGGCACAGGTACTGGCGGCACGGTGACATCCCCCGCCCCCCCCCCCCCCAGGCTGGGATGGGCGCACCCTCACGGCCCGGCATGATGACCACCTGAAGAGGTGCACGGAGGAGTCGGAAGAGGATGCAGCTCGGCCCCCGGCATGACACCAGAGGCTTAGGACGGTGGCTTCTCTCAGCTCTGGGCCCCAAAGCAGCTGCATTCCCTGCACCTATGGTAGCTATACCCCTGTGTATAACACATGTAACTGTGACAGGGAAGGTGGCCCCTCTCTGCTTTGGGCCCCATAGCAGCTGCACTCCCCGAACCTATGGTAGCTACAGCCCTGTATATAACACATGTAACTGTGACAGGGAAGGTGGCCCCTCTCTGCTCTGGGCCCCATAGCAGCTGCACTCCCCGAACCTATGGTAGCTATGCCCTTGTATATAAAACACATGTAACTGTGACAGGGAAGGTGGCCCCTCTCAGCTCTGGGCGCCAAAGCAGCTGCACTCCCTGCACCTATGGTAGCTATACCCCTGTGTATAACATATATAACTGTGACAGGGAAGGTGGCCCCTCTCAGCTCTGGACCCCATAGCGGCTGCACCCCCTGCACCTATATCAGGGTTGCCTACCCTCCCGGCCCCCTGGAAAGAGGGGTAACCCTCCCGGAAAGCCACCCAGCTCCCGTGATTCCCACACACGCACTTCTCCACGATTCCGTGGGTCAAATTACGTGAATCGTGCCATTTTAGCCCTGCGTGCCCACCACAGTGCAATGCCTTCAACACGGCCCCACCCCCACCCCTTTTCACTCCCGGCAGCCCCGCCTCCCTGAGCTGGCTGCCCTCTCACGGAAAGGACAGCCAGAAAGTAGGTAAATATGACCTATGGTAGCTACACCCTTGCCCAGCAGATGCAGACGGCTGTTCCCCATGTTACCCCTGAATTGTCTTATTGAATTCAGTGCAAAGACCGCACAGGCTCATTATATGTCTGAACCCACCAATTAAAGTGTAATATGATGAAGTGGGCTGTGACCTGAGAAATGCGTCATGCCTGATAGAGTGGAACGTTCTTGGAATAATAAATTCAATTTTATTCACCCATTATACCTGTGCCCACCCACGTACAATGTTGCCCATCTCTGCACCATGTGCCCAGCTCCAGCACCTGAGCAGTGCTTAGCTGTGCCTGGTGCCCGGGAGCCTTTGGTTGCCTCACTTTGCCTGTGTACACATTAGCATAATAGATTATGACAGGGCCGTCCAAATGATGCGGCCTGTCGGAGCTTGTTTGAGGCCACCAGCTTTCCCTGAGACAGACTGAGGGATGGGGGAATCTTGTGAACAGTATTTGGGCCAGATTCTCTAAGCTTCAAAAGTGATCAAATAGAGAGTGATAAACAGCCAGCCAATCAGCTCCTGCCTGACATTTTTCAAACACAGTCTGTGACTTGGCAGGCAGGAGCTGATTGGCTGGCTGTTTATCACTCTCTATTTTATCACTTTTGAAGCTTTGAGAATCTGGCCGAGTGTCCCATGAACACGTAGTCGGTACTTATGTATTATCTGGGCTCCCATGCTAAATGCACCCCATTTTTTCATACCCCTACTATCCAACTACGCATGGAGTTGATTTTATATAGTGTGGCGAGCGCAGCGAGCCACCGTGCCCGAAGCGTGGCGAGCGCAGCGAGCCCCGAGAGGGGACACGGTCTCATAAGAAAAACGGGAGCCCAGATATTACATAAGTACCGATTAGTGATAGTCCAAGCCTATGCAATTCTGTGTCCCCTGATATATGTCTCAATGTATATCTAGTACTGAAAGAATGAATAGGTCACATTTATCACATATAATATACTAGTAAGCCCACTTGAATCAAATGCTTCGAAAGCTAGTCTGCTACCTTGTGATTGCCTCTGTGTTTGTGCATGTGTGAGAGAGAAAGAGATGTAGTTTCACTCGCTGCCAGCAGATGGCAGTGTTTCAGAGACACACGGACACTAGACATATATATAGATGATGTGATTCATATTATTTATGACTGTTTGTGCCTGATTCAGACCTGTTCACTGGGCCCAGAGAGTAGATAAATGCCGTTTCCCCAAATGCACTCTCCCCTGCACCTGTGCACAGCTGCGAATGCATACGCAGCCATGCACATGGAGAAAATAACCACTGAATGATTTCCCCACTGCTCGCAGTGCAGAGTAAGCCAGGACTCACTCGGCACTGCGAAGGCCGGTGGGGGGGAGAAGGATGATGTCAGCGTCCCTCCCTCCAAACAGCCACCGAATGCTTGCGTTCTGGGGCACTAGTCTCCCAGAAAACGCTACGCCTCTGCCCCTAGACACCTGCAGGGTGCAGGGCCGTCTTTTCGTATGGGCTTAATGGGCACTTGCCCAGGGGCCCCAGGTGTATATACTGATAGCTGAGGATCCCCTTTTTCCAGGGATACCAGAATTTTGAAAATCAGCCCTGGGGAACTGGAGATATCCAACTTCAAAGCAGCAGTCCACATCCAACCTGTTAATTGCATATCCCAGTCAGCTTTCTGACTAAGGGGCGCATTTATCAAGATCGCATTTTACAATGCGATCTGGGCGGAATATTACCGCCCAGGATCGCATTGTAAAATGCGATCATATCGGGGCAATGTATAATTTTTAAGGGCGTAGGGACTCCGATAGGAGCCTGTCCCTGCGAAGCCCTAACCCGGAAGCTGGGTAGTCAGCGCATGCGCGGTTATGCGCTGACCCCCTCTAATCTGCTCGGGCAGTGCGAAGTGTAGCCATAGGCTACAATGGGCTATCACCATATCAGAATGGCGATAGCCCAGGGCTGCGATGCCGGGCTGCCCGATGTTAATACATCGGGCAGCTTCGCATCCCCCATAGAAACCTATGGGGGATGCGGCCGGCGGCGCTGCAGGGAGGATCGCAGGAGGGATCGGAGATCCCTGCTGCGGTCCCCCTTTGATACATTTAGGAGACAGTTAATATCTGCGGCAAAACCCCGAAAACGTGCATTTTCGGGGATTTAGCTGCAAATATAGTTTGATAAATGGGCCCTTTAGAGTTTTACTGAGAGTAAAAGCTGGGACTCTCCCCTTTCTGACGACACTAGCGGCTTGTCTCATTCATGCCCAGAACCAGAGATATCAGCCTTCCAGCAGCCGGTCCCTGCTCCAGCTCCAAACCTCGGTGTACAGTTTTATATATTTGTCAATGGATTGCTCTGGCTCCTGATCTCTGATCCCCAAGTCCCCAGCACCTCCTGAAAGTTGGGACGCTAGGTTTTTATACTATTGAAGGCTAAGAAATCTATTTCCAGATGATGGCGATATCTGCAGTCAAACAAGCTGCCCTTCCACCGGAAAAATGACGAATACTAAGCCCACTCCATTATCCAACCCTCCCCTGCATATAAAACACCCCCTACCAACCTGGAAGTCATTTACAAGCGACCCTTCATTCAGCTCAGTGCCCCCTTCCACACGTTAGTGTTCTCCCTCCCACCACCTGTGCAGTAAAGGAGTAATTAGCAGAAGTTACTTCTCCAGGTCCTACATGTTGAGTGGAAGATAGAGCACCCCCTGCCACCCGTGGGACAGCAAAGCTGCTGCTGATAGCACCCCCCCACGAGGGGAAAATGGGTAAGGGCCCCAGTGCATTGCTTTGCCCAGGGGCCCACACTGCTGTTAAGATGGCCCTGGCAGGATTTCAATCATCCTGTGAGCAGCGAAAGGTAGCCTTTGCTCACTGCCTTCGGTCTTACCGGTCGCATATGCGCTCTGCGTATAGTGTGCATGTGCGTCTTTCGATACTCACTCCGAGATGGTCGGAATCAAGTCCTTATTTGTTAACCGATTCTTTTCTAGAAGGTGCTAAATAAATGAGAAGCAGATTCTTATTGGTGCCCATAGCAACATCCCACCTGAAATACAGATGTAGCCCCTGCCATCCTTGGCCGGGGCTCGCCAGACCCTCCCCGCTGGCGAGCACCGGCGGACCGGGGCTACACTGAACTGGGACGTGCGTGCGTCTCACGCACACACGCGTCCCAGTCTCTCGGCGGGGACGCTGCGTGTCCCTGCCCATCACCGCTTCAGGGAGATGGGCAGGGTTAAGGGGGTGCTCGGGGCGGCGAGGGGTACCTGCGGCGACGGCGGGAGAGGCGGCGGGGACTGGAGGCAGGCTCCGTTACCAGGGGGCACACGTGCGCCTCGTGTGCGTGCGCCCCCTGGCGGGAATGGCGGGATGGCGGGGCTGGTGTTAGAAACCCAAGCCCCTGCAAAGATGGGCCAAGCTCCATCTGTAGAATTCCTATCTTAGTAAATAAATCCCTGTGTGGCTGCTTTTTGGCTATGCTTTTTCAAATGATTAAAAACATGAATAGTTCAGGAGAGAAAGTGCCGTTGGTCGTTGAAGAGAGTTTTCCTGCAGCGTGGATGTGCTGCACTGTTTGCTGGTTCCCAGCACTGATAACGTTAATGTGTCTGGCTGATGCCTGGAGAGCCTCATACTGCAATGCATACTGACATTACTCTATAATAGTACTGCATTGCTTGCTCCACACCACTGCAGTCTTCTGCCTCACACTAACGTACGGTGCTAATAAACCTCCTCACGTACCTATAATCATTTATAACATCATAGCCAACCAGTTCCTTTAACCTTTCTCTGATCTTTACGCTCTGTTATCTTTGTTCCAGGATAACATTTGTATATGCTGCTGTACGAAACCTGTGCGGCCAGTGACTGCGACAAAGGGGCGCACATTTATTTATGTTCATTTTGATTGTAAATAAAAATGAAGAACAATAAAGTTTTTGGGGTACTCTTTACCTAGAACGGCGCCCGCGATTAGCATCGCGGGCGTCGGGGGTAAAAAATCGCGGGTACATAAAAAACGGGTGCGAAGCGATGCCCGCGATTTTCCCATAGGGATCAATGTTAAAAGTCAGATTGGATGCGATTTTAGTGTTAAATGCCTCAATGCCCGCGATTTTTACATAGGAAACAATGTTAAATGGGCCACAGAGCCCTAATAGTCCCCCTGAAGTCTTAAATGGCCCCCACAATTTTTAACGCCACCCCATGATCAACGTGAACCCGAAGCGTGGCGAGCGCAGCGAGCCCGCGAGGGGCGGCGGTACGGGTCCTCCGACCTTTTCATACCCCCACTATCCACGTCGGCGTGGAGTTGAGAATAGAATAGTGTGGCGAGCGCAGCGAGCCACCGAGCCCGAAGCGTGGCGAGCGTAGCGAGCCCCGCGAGGGGACGCGGATACCTTCACAGTTATACGCGTCCCCCCGCGGGCTTCACAGGTGTCCGTGGCGACGCGGACACCTGTGAAGCCCGCGAGGGGACGCGTTTACCTGTGAAGGTATCCGCGTCCCCTCGTGGGGCTCGCTGCGCTCGCCACGCTTCGGGCTCGGTGGCTCGCTGCGCTCGCCACACTATTCTATTCTCAACTCCACGCCGACATGGATAGTGGGGGTATGAAAAGGTCGGAGGACGTGTACCGCCGCCCCTCGCGGGCTCGCTGCGCTCGCCACGCTTCGGGTTGACGTTGATCGTGGGGTGCCGTTAAAAATTGTGGGGGCCATTTCAGACTTCAGGGGGACTATTAGGGCTCTGTGGCCCATTTAACATTGTTTCCTATGGAAAAATCGCGGGCATTGAGGCATTGAACACTAAAATTGCGTCCAATCTCAATTTTAACATTGGTCCCTATGGGAAATCGCGGCCATCGCGGGCATCGCACCCGTTTTTTAGTGCATGCGATGGTCGCGATGGGCGCCGTTCTAGGTAAAGAGTACCGTTTTTGGGGTTTGAATGTGAGTTGGGAGCCAAGTAACTGTGCACCTGGGTATACATTTACTAAAGTGTGGGATTTCAAATGTGGAACTGTTACCAATAGCAACCATTCAGATTCTACTTATAAGTTATCTAGCACATTCTAGGAGATAATAGCCAGAATCTAACTATAAGCGACGCCTCCCGACCGATGTTGGAATCAGGACTGTTAAAAGCCCGACAGCAGGGGACTATTCTCACTTGTGATGACCCCCATAGAGGGAGAATAGAATATATGGCAAGGGATCCGATATGTAATGCCGGCGGTCGGAATCCCGGTGGTCGGAATCCCGACACTGGAATCCCGACCGCCGAAATCCCGACATGGGAGGGACGTGGAGCGCCCCCCCTTGCGGGCTCGCTGCGCTCGCCACGCAGTGGGCCCGGTGCCTCGCTACGCTCGGCACGCTATTTTATTCTCCCTCTATGGGTGTCGTGGACACCCACGGAGGGAGAAAGTTTTGGGATTTCGGCGGTCAGGATTCCAGTGTCGGGATTCCGACCGCCGGGATCCCGACCGCCGGCAAATTGACTGCATCCCATGGCAAGCACAGCAAGCCTGCAAGGAGATTTGTAGCGCTCACCCTCCCTGTCGGGGTCCCCGGCAGTCATTATTCCGAAATCGGTCAGAATCCCACCTGTTGGCAGCTTATACCACACACGCCAATGCAAGGGGTGCACATACATTTACTATTGTGTCATTATGCTCCACTTCCTTGCAGGAAACCATCTATGATTGGTCCATGTATTATTATGGGTGGTACTATTGGTCAACACAAGCAAAAGGTTGAGTATTTCCCAAAAAAATTAAAAAAGGACTTTACCATCCCAATGGACCAATAAGCTCCTGACTGCCATGTTGCAGGCTGTGTTTGACAGGAGCTGATTGTCTGCTACTTTACCTCTCTCTCTGCTTTATCTTTCTCCTGACTAATGGATTTGTGTTGTGGTATTGATCCCTACATCGCCTAGGAGCTCATTTCTACCCATTCTAACCCATGTCTGTGGGCTAATACTGCTGCAGACTAACGACCATGTAATTTTACAGCATAGCTCGCCCCTCTGCACACCCTTCACTCTCACCCTGACACACACACAAACACACACACAGCAGCAATTCCCTTACTTCTAGTATCTAAGGCTGGCTGCCTCCCATTATTCTGCTATGGCTTTCCATTCCATTAGTCCCTAATGACAAATCTGTACGTACAGATACTGTAATGCATTGCACATCTGTCTAGAAAATTACTGCAAGCTTTCTTGAATCCTGTCATCTTTAACCCCTTATAGAGTAACCTCTGCGGTTGCTTGTTTCTCAAACAATAAATGCTATTTCTGTTCAAGTATTGATTCAAATATCTATCTATATATCTATCTATCAGAGAGAGAGAGAGGGCGGGATGTACTAAACGGAAAATGCGGTAAAACGGGGGTTTTACCGCATTTTCCTATTTACCATCACCGTCTCCGCCTGGGTGGCCATACCCTATAGAAGCCTATGGGCTTCTATCGCCGCCGCCGTCCGCCATCCGCGCCCACCCCCTCCCGTCCTCCTTTGATCTCCTCCTCCCCCAGCAGGTGTCACAGCCGGGAGGACATCCGGCTGCAGGGGGGAGGAGGAGACGCAGGGGGACACTGGCAGCCGCCGGGATGTGACGGAGACCCCCGCAGACCACATTACAGGTATCGCGGGGGTCTCCGTCACCGCAACCCGATGCTAGCCTCATATGTTAGTACATATGCGGTAGCATCGCGGCGGCTGTCAGGCGAAGGGCGGCGATGTATATTAATACATCCCGCCCAGAGAGAGAGAGAGAGATACTGTTCCAGTTTGTTTTTCTGTTTATTGTATTTTCGCTGCTCCTCTGCCGAGATACTCTGTAGGATGGGAATTCTATTTCACATGGGATGTTGCTATGGGCAATCAGACACTGGCCCTTATTCAGATCTGATTGCAGTACAAATTTGGTTGGAAAATGGGCAAAACCATGTGCACTGCAGGTGGGGCAGATGTAACATGTGGAGAGAGAGTTACATTTTGGTGGGGTGTGTTGAAACTGAAATCAAAATTGCGGTGTAAAAATAATGCAGCCGGTATTATTTACCCTGCACAGAAACAAAATAACTCACACAAATCTAACTCTCTCTGCACATGTTACATCTGCCCCACCTGCAGTGCACATGGTTTTGCCCATTTGTACTGCGATCAGATCTGAATAAAGACCACTGTCTATTATCTAGAACAGGAATGAGGAACCTTTGGCGCTCCAGCTGTTGTTGAACTACACATCCCAGCATGCCCTGCAACAGTTTTAGTATGGACAAATAGCAGCAGGGCATGCTGGGATGTGCAGTTCACCAACAGCTGGAGGGCCGAAGGTTCCCCATTCCTGTTCTATATTATCCCAAGGGAATTGACTACGATATGAGTTCTATTTCACATGGAATGTTGCCATCGGCAACCAATCAGAATCTACTTATCTTTTGTTAGTACCTTCTTGGTCCACAATGATGGCTAACCTCGACATGCCAGATGTTGTTGAACTACACATCCCAGCATGCCCAGCATCAGTTTTAGCATGGCCAAATAGCAAAACTGATGCAAGGCATGCTGGGATGTGTAGTTCAACAACAGCTGGAGTGTCAAGGTTAGCCATTACTCTTCTAGGAGATAATAGAGCCTTCTTGGTTACCCATAGCAACATCCCATGTGAAATAGAACTACCATCTTAGTAAGTGTCTCCCTCTGTGTCTGCTCCTTGCCCAGTGCTTTTCCCTTAGACATGCTGACTCTGATTATTACAATGTATACTGCTTTTTGTGCTATTTTATCTCACACAGGAACGGCTGACGCCTTGGCGTTAATTCATGTGGCCATTTATATTCCAGAGGCTTCTTCTGTTCTCTGCCTGCCCCTTGCATGCTTCTCCCCGGAGCATTTGTAATAATTCGGTATATCTGCTCCCCCCTCTATGCAGCCATAGCGTGCCCCCCATCAGCGTGCAGCAAGCGGAAGGTACGCTACCTATTTTACTTTAAGGCTCGCTGCTTGTGTTAAATGATAAATGATCGGGCTGGATCTATAGAGATGAGTTGCAAATTGAATTGTGCAGAACACGGTGGGGAGGTTAGGAACAGCAGAGGGGGCGCAGGGGTGAACATGCTCTCCTAGAGGTGGTGCGAAGCAGAGAGCTTAGCTGTGCAGATGACAGTCTGTGCTGCACTGGCCATGTTAATGGAATGCTAAATCTATATCTCTTCTTAGTGAACCTCAGCAGCGGCAGATAATTCCGAGGCTCCTTCCAGTCCTACATGCATGTTATCAATTCACCCCTCCCCCCTCTTTACCAATACATATCCGACAAATGAAAAAACTAGTGCAGCATAATGATATAAGGGATCTCTGGAGGCTCCAGAGCAATTTCAAGAGCTGCCAGCATCACGTTTGAGAGCAATGTATTGCAACACTCTATGAATATACCCACCTGACTATTTCATGTCACGTTCTAGAGCATTTATCACTGAGCGTAAACAAAACAGGAAATAATAATGGCTTAAGCCCACTGACGAGAGCATATTCTAAGCCGAAGGAAGCACCAATCTGTGGGCTGGACGCTCTAACAACCCACTGGCATTCGCATCCATAATAATCGCATATGCACTAACATATGCAATTAGTAATGCAAACGACGGCTCTTGCAATAAGAACTGCCGTTTGCGATGCGCCGTCCTTGGATTTCCAGGTCTAAGACCCAGGAGTCCCTATGCGCAGAGTGACCACATCGGCCACGGAGCATGCTGGGAGGGATCATACCCTGCAACAATTCCAACTTAAAAATCGGTACATGCCAGCGAGTATGGCCATAGATGGAGGGTGTGGCCATTTGTAAAGGGGGCATGATCCGTGAGCCCTGGCCTCTCTGTCCTCCCACCCCCCGGTCCCCGATCAACTGGATCCCCTGATTCGGCGTCCAGGCCAGGCAGGTCACGTTGAGCTGCGCGGGGTCAGGGCTCCAATCCGCCCGTCCAGCCCGGAGAGGGCAAGCAGGTCCTGGCTGCAAGAGGGGAGAGGGAGCTTGGAGGGGGGAGCGTCTCGCACACGCCGGCCCCCCACATCAGAGTTTTCCGGCGGTGTCATGGCGGCGCCCGGGAGCGGGTGACAGTGTGGAGGTGAAATCCGGGGTCAGCGCGGCAGCCTCTCATGGGGAGTGGGACGCAGGGGGAGGTGGGCCTGCCCACGTCCCACCGCTGTGCACCCTGGGAGATGTAGTCCTAGCCAGCCGCTCCCCCACAAATCGGTACAATCGGTACAATTTATTTTAGCCGGTACAGACTGTTAAAAAACGGTACTGTACAAGCTAAAACGGTACAGTTGTAGGCTATGGGAGGGATCCATGATGGAAAGACTTCTATAGGGTATCACCAGCTTTTTCTGGTGAGTTTTTACCACATTTTTACATAAGTGCATCCCACCCTGTGTCAGCAAAGCCAGTGGCAGAACTTGTGGGTGGTGAACCCAGGTGCAAAAATATATTTTGGGCCCCGCCTCCTCCTCCCAAGCCCAATTTCAAAATATGCAACATGGCAGTGGATGACAGGGAGAGACAGAGGGTGACAGGGAACAACAGTGGATGACAGGAAGAGGGTGACAGGGACAGCAGTGGGGCTCTTAGTCCTCAGAGGGCCCTAGTGCACTGCACCTGCTGCGCCAATGCTGAGCAAAGCATTGGCACCAATCACAAGTTTGTTGCTAGTTCCAGCAACTGTCATCAACATCAACAATAACTGATATTAAGGCGCCTATTGAATAATAATGATTGACCTTTAACCCTTACCTTAACTCTATATTACCTAGAAATTACTCACACGGACACCTCTTATCACTTAAAATAATGACACAGACAACAACTGCATAAGTTAAAAGGTCATGTATATTTTTGCAAGAGAAGAAGGGGAAAAGCGCACTAGTGAGTATTTTATAAGTAACACTTTACTGAAAAATATATATGCTCACATACATCGAGTAAAGAAATGATCAGCTTGCCATCAACACAGTAATTCGGCACAACAGCGTGGTGAATGGATGGACACTGCGAGGAGGACACCGCTGGATACGGCACCCACGCCGAGTAGATCACAACCTCCAACACCGACCACACGCAGGATACGCAGGATGCGCTGGAGAGCCTCCAAATGGACAGCCACGCTCGTCAGGATTCTGGAACGCCCAACTATTTTTTTCACCGGACGGACTTCTTCAGGGGGTGTGTCTCTCACAATACACCACTGATCTTTATACACATTAACACGCCCTTCACAGATGCCGGCAATTGACATAAGTAGTTCACAGAGATACAAATAAAAATACAAATACATATACAAATCACATAAGTCACACATCATCTGAATATAGACATGGCCACATAGCTCAAAAAAAATCTGCATATTCATAATACCATAATCCATAAAAAGTATTATTTTAAAATCAATTTTTCTCATTTACTATAAGATAATATTTTATAAAAAAAATGGAGAAAAGGAAAAAAACGGTGGAGGGGATATACTAATATTCAATATATATATACAAACATATGTATATACACATAACAAGATGTAATTATACGTATATATCATTGCTAACAGACTACTACCGACATATTTGTATAATTACATCTTGTTATGTGTATATACATATGTTTGTACAGTACATATATATTGATTATTAGTATATCCCCTAGGTCCCAGGTCCAATTGGATTTTGATTATGTAGGACTGGTTTTTTTCTGGACTTCCACTGCCTGTTTGGAAGACCACGACCTGCCATATTGGTGAAATACACAATCTATGTGCGTGGTTAACTTGACAATATCCCTTGTATAATATACAGTATGATTATAAAGTGTTATATTGGGCCTTATTCTGGAGTGGAAGAATGATAAAGATGCTCCAGTCTCTGTTGATGTTATCAAAACCAGGTTTCATCTGACTAAGACAAACATTGTTGTTACTGGAACTAATAAGGTTTGGCGGAAATCAGGTTTGTGTAGAGCACAGGTCTTCAACCTGTGGCCCTCCAGATGTTGTGGAACTACATGTCCCAGCATGCCCTGATCTTTTTTTGCATGCTCTTATAGGAAAAAATGTGGCAATGCATGTAGTTTCACAACATCTGGAGGGCCACAGGTTGAAGACCCATGGTGTAGAGCAGGGGTGTCAAACTCAAATTCATCGGGGGGCCGCATCAGCAGTTTGGTCACCCTCAAAGGGCCGGGTGTATCTGTAGGTCCCCCTGTATAATTATAATGCCATGACACCACAGGCTGCTCCCCCTGTATAATAATAATGCCATGACACCACAGACTGCTCCCCCTGTATAATATAATAAAAGTAATGCCATGACACATAAATGATTATACAGGAGGAGCAGCCTGTGGTGTCATGGCATTATTATTATAATACACGGGGACACCTCAGGAAACAGCAGATATATATATATTTTTTATTGTGAGTGTGATCCTCATCCTCACTTACTGTTTCTCCGTCTGTCCTGCAGCTGCTGCGGCTTCCAGCTTTTCTTCACTGCTTGCTGCGGCCACACTGTCCCCGACTCCCTTTCCAGCTTCCCTGCCTGCTCTTACTTCTCTACAGACGCATGGGCGGGCGGCGTCATCGTCATGACGTCCCCACCCAGTGTCTGTCACTGCCGGGCATCAGAGGGAACAGGCGGCCGGGCCCTCCTCCACGTAGCCGTGGAGGCCGGTGGCCATGTTTCTGTAGCCGCATACATATGTGCCTACAGGAACATGGCCGCCGACAGTGGAGGAACAGGTAAGGCGGCCGCGGACGTGGACGCAGCACTCCTGTTTTAGACACACTGCCCCTGCGTGCTATCTCCTCGCGTGGGCCACATGACGAGGTCTGGCGGGCCGGATTTGGCCCGCGGGCCTTGAGTTTGACACCCGTGGTGTAGAGCATGCAGCTGCAGGTGTCATGGGGATTCCCAGAACAGTCTCATTTTAAACTCAATTGGGAGATGCTTAAACCCTTCAGTGGCAATCCCGAGAATTTTCCAGGCTGTGCCTCAGTGTCCAGTCTGGCAAGACCGGAAAATTCTCGGGATTGCCACTGTTTAAAACCGGGCAGCGCTGCTGAGTTCAATCACTAAACTCAGGCAGCTTCGGCGCTGCCCGGCTCCCTCCCCTCCGCCAACTGCCGGGGACGGGGTGCGGGTGCACAGGTCTGGGAGGTGTATAAGTTGCGTTGTGCAGATGCCTCAGTGGTCTGGTGATGGGAGTAGCAGTGATGCTTCATTGGTTTTATCTACAGTATGATTGACAGTAAGGGGCCAATTATGGGAGGTAACGGGCAACTGAAATACAGGCATATCACAACCATAGGTGTGCGCACATTGAGTGTTAGGGGTGCACAGGCACCCCATAATGCTGTGCATACCCTTATGAACACCTCCCTGCCATTAGCAATACCAGCAATATGTTTTAATAAAGACTTTTGGGGTGACATTCTATGGGGTGCGGGGTTTTTTTTTGCGATTTTTTTCGCAAAAACGGCCGAAATCGCATGTTTTTCCATTTTCGCATATTTAATGAGCTGCGAAAATGTGAAAAAAAAGGTTAAACAGTGAAAATAAAAAAAAAAACAGCGCAAATCTGATGGGCGAATCAGCCGACTTTCTCGGCTCCTGGTTGGCCGCTAGGCGGCCAATGGAATCATTCTGAGGAGAGGCGCGGAAGATGAAACATCTCTGCGCCTCTCCAGTCCGTGAGCGGGTACCAGCCGGGAGCAGCGTGTCTGCCGGAGAAGATGCTGAGGTCGTCGCCGGGGACCAGGTGAGTAGGATTTCCTTCCTTAGGTACCCCTTTTGGACTACTTCGGATCCTGGACCCCAGAGACATCAGCCCTGGAGCCCAGGACCCCGGACCAGCCCCGGAACCAGGACCAAGGCCCCGGAACCTGACTCTTCTGTCCTGGAGCCCCGGACCCAGGATCCAGGGACCGACCTACGGGCTCAAGGTAGGTAAGTATCAGTATGTGTGTGTTATGTATGTATTAAACTTTTATTTTTCAGGGTGTCTGTGTTTTATTTAACTATTTTTTGTACTGTAGAACTACAAGTGCCAGCGGGCCCTTTAATGCCCCGCATGCTGGGACTTGTGGTTCTCCAAGTCCCAGCATGCGGGGTAGGCTTGCTGGGACTCATAGTTCTACAGTAGAAAACAATAGTTTTTATTCTTTTTTTTACACTTTGCATCAGCCCGATGCCCACCGCCCAGGGGCATCGGGGACAGCCCCGGACTTTCAGCATGGGCTGGTAAGTCCTGGAGGGGGGGGGACCCCTTCATTGGGGGGGTCCCCACTTCCCCAGGACCCCTGCCTATGCTGACCAGCCACGGGGATAATGCTTTGGCCGCGGGACCTTATATAATAAGTGTCCCCCGGCTGTGGCATTACCCTGCTGGCTGGTTGGGTCTGGTGCTGGTTCTTAAAATACGGGGGACCCCTAGTCATTTTGTCCCCCGTATTTCGGGAACCAGCGCCGGACCTTGAGCCTGGTGCTGGTTTCATTAATTCAAGGGGACCCCTATTTGTCGGGGACCGTGATTTTATGTCACCAGCACCAGCTCAATGAGCCCGGGGCTGGTTATGCTGTGTGCGATTTCCTGCAAACGTGCGATTTTCAGACCTCAAAATCGCACATTTTCAGGACTAAAGAAATCGCACCAAATCGCACCTAATCGCAATATTTGGCCCGTTTTTCGCATCTCATTAAATATGCGAAAAACGGACCAATCTTGCGATTTTCAAAAGTGCGATTAGGTGCGATAAAAAAATATGCGGATTTTACCGCATATCATAGAATGTCACCCTTGCTTTTTAAAACTGTATTCCATTAAAAGAAGCATCCATCAATCAATTATATGCGTTTTGCCTTGTTAATTGTACTAGACCATTGTTATATCACTACATACTGTACCTGAGTCATCCATGTATTTGCTTTTTACTTTATTTGCATGTACTGTTACACAGAGTAATTACAAAATAAAAAATTAAATCGGCAGGAGATTTTGGTGTGGCTGAGAGACGTTTTATATTGTAGCAAGTGTCAATAGATAATGGTAGACACGGCTGATTGACGGTGTTAGACATGCCCAATAGGTGGCGCTAGGCACACCCCTGATGGTGCACCCCCTAATAAAATGTGCTGCTCAAGCCTATGATCACAACCTTGTTGGGGGCATATCACAGCTTGAAACTGTGATGCCATACACAGTTACAATGTCTCCGACGTCTGACAGCAGCCAAGCTTCACAGCCATAGAGTTACTCAGACGGTCGATGTTTGACCAATGCGCAAGACATGGTTGTGTCTTTGTGTGCAAGCGGAGGATCAGAGACACTGGGTCAGTTGTATCAAGCTTCAAACAGTGATAAAGTGGAGAGTGATAAACAACCAGCCAATCAGCTCTTACCTGCCATTTTTCAAACCCAGCCTGTAACATGGCAGTTACGAGCTGATTGGCTGGTTGTCTATCACTCTGCATTTTATCACTTTTTAAGCTTGATGCATCTAGCCCACTGTCAGTGGGCATCTCAATACAAAACCCAGTGGCTAGGACATTCGTATATTTTTGCACAATTGCTGCGTACAAATTTTCAGCTGCAGTAGCATTAGCGTCATGGGCGGATTCAGGGGGGGGCATCCGGGCACGTGCCCCCCTGTCATTTCAGTCTTATGTCGCTAGCCCCCCAGAAACCGGAGATGCAAACGTTTTCCCCACAGGATAACATGGGACCCGCTAATTCCGACCCACATCCAGTTCCGACAGCTGCCAGTTCTCCCGCTGGCATCACAGAAGTTTGAAGTTGATTTTGTTCGAATCCAAATCGCTGGGCCTTCAATTTGATACCAAGCTGGTCCATATGGGTAAATTTGTTCCGGAGACATTACGGGTAAACCGATTGTTTTATTTCTGAAATGTAATTTCATGGCTGTTCATGTTCTTTGAGGGCAGATTACTCTGGAACCAAACGGACCAGTTTCACGGGACAAAAATCATTCAAAGGCCCCTCAAAAGTTCCCCCTGCAAATAGAGCACGCTCACCCACAATACCTATAAGAGCCCTCCAAATTATTTTGATGGCAGCTGACAAACCGTGGGACTTGCATGATAATTGAGAAGGGTGACCTCTCTAAAATGGAATGCTAATCCCCTACTTTTTGTTACAGGTATATATATAGTCGGGCAGTAGCAGCTCTATTAGGGAAGAACAGGAGTTTTTTTTCCTTTGATATCCCCCCAAATCCTGAATAAAATGTGTTTTCCCACAATACCTCAGAAGCCCACTGATTGACAGTGGACGCCGGCAAGTCTTATTAAGGGTATTTGCCTAAAGAAACAGGCAAGGGGACTTCCCTGTAATACATCAAATAACCCATTCTTGCCATAGGTAAATAAAGTAGGATAGAAAACACACATCCAGGACCAACATGGATATTCCAACCTATACTTTATCTCTCTCCCATACTATCTCTCTCCCACTCTCTCTTTTCTTCTCCTTTTTCTCTCTCTCTGGCCTCCTTTTTCTCTTTTTTCTTTTCCGTCTTGAGGGTAGGAGGAAGAGCAGCCCTTACTTTATGATTTCAGAATTATTCAAGTTTTATATACCTGTACCTGCACCAAGATTCTTTCAAAATGGTTTTCATATAAATTATTTGATTATCCTCTGCTGCGGAACAAAACAATGGCATATTTTAAGAGCCATAGACATTAATTTATAACTGTCTCACTTGAACTAAATGTGGTCAACTGTAGATATCGCTTCATATAGGGTTAAAGTATACTTTGTGCTTAATTATTGCTCTAATAAACACATCTAAATAATATATTTTCTTTGCCTCATTAAATTCAAACAACAGGCTAGAGTTTTGTCTCTCATCAGACCCAGTACTGTGTCTTCACAATAAACTCTGTGGTAGCCACTGTTTGATACATTTGTTATTCATACCTTGTGGAAGACTGATTTGTTGTTACATTCCTCGTGACTGAACCAGACACCTATGAGAAAAAACTTTCTCTAGCTAATAACTTAATATTAGCTTAGAGATTGGAGGCAGAACCACTTACAACCCTATATTTGCGGCATCCCAACGTAACAAGTTTTTTTTATTTATATTTAACTTCTGTGTGTTTAATATATATGTCTGTCTAGTACCTATTTTAGAGATAATAAAAGTTTTGCATAATGTGTAGAAGTTGTACACGGTGTGATACACTACACTCAGTGGCCACACCCCTTTTCCAGAGTGCACCTTCGGCTCTCGCATAACTACATCCTTCACTTTTGTCGTCAAGGTGGGCCTGTGTACTTTAAACGCCAGGGCCTATTTTTAACCCCATTCCCGCCCTCTATCTGCTCTCCTCTCTCTCTCTCTCACCACTCTCTTAGCATGTGCACCAGCACCACTAATCCCCCCTTCCCCTCCCAAACCCTCTCCTATCATGATGCCCCCCCTCTGTCATTTTCTCCTGGATCCGCCCCTGATTAGCATACATCTCTGAATCAGGCCCAGAGGGTGTAGCACTGAAGCTGGGTGAGGATCTGGAAAGAAGGTGCTTAAACTGGCATCCCATACGTTGGGAAGCCAAAATGACACCTGGAGAAGCTATTTTTCAGGTATCTGGTCCAGGGCTGTGTTAACAGGATAGCAGGCATGAACAAAGCAATGTACTGGAGCCCCTTCACACCCATTGCGGGAACCAATTAAAGAGAATAATAACATGCCACTTCTGTGGTCCCGCACCATCTCTCCACATGCTTCCATACAGTGAACGTGTCAGCACTCTGATTGGTGGGCAGCTCCAGCCAACCACTAATCAGCATGCTGACAGCCATCCATACTAGTCCTTTCACACCAAAAGCCAAGGTCTAGCTTGGATCACTGAACATGAATTGCAAGCTGTGTCACAGCTGCATGTAACCCGTTCACTTCACAGACTGGACCGAGGTTATTGTGGGGTCTTCCCCTCTGCCGGTGCCTGTAGATGACATCGGGGACCCTTTTACACAAGCCACAATCTAGGTAAACCCGACAATAACCTGGGTAATGTGGTGGTGTCAAAAATGTCATTGGCATCACAAGGAGGATGTGGGAGGTACTGGCCACTTCCGGTATCAACCACCAATGAGCTGACACCAAAATGCTGGCTTATGCTCAGTGACAGGTGCAGAGTGCTGCACTTAACAGTATGTGCAGCCACAGGCTCCTGTCACAGTGTAGGAGCCAGCACTGCAAATACATTAGTCTCCAGTGGGGCAGCGCTCATCTCCTAGACACCAGAATGACGATAACTGAGGTTTGGGATGTCTCCTTCCATGATTCCCCCCCCCCCTTTTTTTTTTTATACGGCGTGCGTATAGAATGCTCATGGCGGCACCAGGAGACACAGGGGTAAGTTATTTCTGGCTGCAAGTTACGATCACTCTGATTGTGCGACCACCACCTGTCCTTGCTTGGAGACCCCTAGAATTGTGGGTCCCTTCACAGCTGCCCGGTGTGCCTACACTTTAAAATGACCCTGGTTGGATCTACAAAATTGAAATCTATATTCTCTTACTTACAGAAAATTGGACTAGCGCTTAATTACTGAAAAGGATGTGCAGCGATAGGTTATTACAGCTGTTATACCTTAGTGGCCTCCAAATGGAAATAAGGAGTGGATTTTATGGCTGGGTTACTTTCAGCTAAACAAGATTTTCATATCAAACTGACGTGAGACCTAATTAGGTGCATATGGGCATCTATGGAGTATATCGTGTATTTACTAGTTTGCAAGTTCTACAAGGGAAAGTATAATTACTGCAGAGCAAATATTTGTATGTAGAAATCCCTGGGAACTTGCATGCAGCTGTTGCCTTCTGTTGCCTTTGTTATAATCCTATTTTTATGACCCTTTGTCAGCAGTCTTTGTTGCAATCAGGCAGTGCATTGGGAATAATTATTATTATTATTATTAATATTATTCTTATTGGGGGGAATGGGGTCAGGAGAGTTCTTCTAAATTTAATATTAAACTGTCAAATAATGACGGACCTGTGACGGACTGTACAAGAAGTGATATCAACATCCTGATGCATACCTCCCAACTGTCCAGCTTTTCCACTTTTCCCGGGAACGTCCTTTATTTAGGACGTTCTGTGTCCCGCCCAGTGCCGGCAGTGTCCCGCGATTGGGGGGCAGTTGGGAGTCCCCCTATCATCCGTGAATAGATGCACACAGCGTCTATTCCTGCAGCCAGAGGGTCTGGGGGCATGGCTAGCAGCTCATGAAGCCGCTGGCCAGGCACCCACAGCGGCAAAATGGGGGCGTGGCCTCACTGGAGCATCGCAAGTCTAGGCCACGCCCCTTGTCGGCATGCTCAGTGTCCCTCTTTACCTCTCTTCAATGTTGGGAGGTACGTGATGGCATTCTCCAGTTACAATGCAACATGGCAAATTTATATGATATGATGTGAGGAGCTGGGTACGAATTCCCAGCAGTCGCGATCCGAACAGCTGGAAGACCGACACCGGACACCGGGCCTAATTCAGACCTGTACGCCGGGCAAATTTGTTCTCAAAATGGACAAAACCATGCTGCTGCACTGCAGGTGGGGCAGATGTAACATGTGCAGAGAGTCAGGTTATTTTGTTTCTGTGCAGGGTATATACTGGCTGCTTTATTTTTACACTACAATTAAGATTTCAGTTTGAACACACCCCATCCAAATCTTACTCTCTCTGCACATTACATCTGCCCCACCTGCAGTGCAGCACAGTTTTGCCCATTTTGAGAACAAATTTGCCCTCAGGACAGGTATTAATTAGGCCCTCAAAACGGGCAGAATCGCAAATGGATTTCAGAAGGTATTTAAACTCTACCCCTATCCCTAATAGTACAATATAGATAACAAGTGCTCCCAATGTGCTTACCAAACTCTTTTATGACTTTCCTTATGCAGGTCTTATATAACCTGAGGATATTAAAAAAGTGCTAATGTCTATGTAAAATGAAGCTTTCAAGTGGCACAAAAACCAGAACAAAAAGAGTGGAAGAAAGGGAAATGAAGAATCAAATAAGAAAAAAAAAAAAAAAAACATTAATTATAATTAAGGAAAAATGTAATAAATAAAAAAGGATAAAAATAAAAACAGAGCATAAAAAGATTCAAAACTAAATTAAAAAGTGTAAAAATAAAAAAAATGACAAATTTATATATACGCAGTTAACAATTAGGAAATTATCAGAAATATCCAGTGTATCCGTTGAGGACAAGTTTACAGCTCTCTTATTAGAAAGATTGTTCTGGCATGTACAGGGCAACAGTACTCCCCTAATCCAGTGTTTCCCAAACTTTTTAGAATTACGGGACACCCTAGAGCACCCTAGAGACTTGCTGGTTTGTTCAGTCCGCCTTCAGTAGCTGTTCGTAGGTCTGTGCGGGTGGTACAGGTGGCTGAGTTTAGAGTAGATGTGGCTATCAAGGCTCAAACTGATCAAGGTTACAAAGCTGTACTCCATTCTTATTGGATGGATTTATTTATCAGTTATACCCCACCCCTAATCCTAACTCACCATTCCTGCAGCCTAACCCTAACCAATTCCACCCCCCACCCCCCCATCCCACCTTAACCCTATCCTCCCCCACTCCTGCAATCTGCCCAACCCCACTACTTACAGGTTGGTATTCTGTCTATCAGGATTCTGCTGTTGGTCTTCAGGGATTTTGACCGCATACCAATGGTAGTTAAAAGCTTCTCTGCTCCATCCATATCCTGGTCTCATCAGTCTGACCTTATTCACTGCAAGAATCATGTTATAGAGAGACATTTATCAAATCTTGAAAAAAGATAAACTTCGAAGTTCTAAATGTAGTTTTTCTAGCACATGCTCCTGATGAAGACGTGTTGATACGTCGAAACGCGTAGAGCTCTTACCCACACCTTGCTCCAGCTTTGTATCATGGTATATCAGCGTTCCCGGACCTGCCTTTACTGTTCACTTGATTCTAACATCCCAGCTTCTGTCTACTAACGGTTCAAGGCAGCCTTCTACAATACAATCCGCCAGCTGTTGTTCAGCCAAATTGGATCCAAAAAATCGGACACTCAACCCGGACCATATGAAATACATCCCTCTAGCAGGAGACTTTCAGCTGATTATCACCTTTGGTAACTGCCACAATCACGTGGAACATCACCGTTGGTAACTATAACAACCACGTGGGCATCCACGAACTATTCCACACTGGAGCATGATTGCACACAATGAATGATTTTTAAAAATACCTATTTTTTATCTTTTTCTCATCATTTTTTTAAATATACCCCCATCTTATTTCCCCTTTTTTCTTAGAGAATTCTCTAAATGTTGTTGTATGTATTGTTTTGCATGTAATAAATGTTTTTTATAGCCTAATATAGGTAATGATTTCTTAAGAAAACCCAAGCGCTGTATTCCTTTGATTTTTCTAGCACATGCCCATTGCCCGCAAAGCTACGTCCCCTTTTTACCGGCACTCATGGACATTCAAGAGGTTGGGTGTCACCACTATTAGTGATTCCTTGTCAAATACCTTTTTGCTTACACATAGGCCCTTATTCTAGTTGACTCGGACGGATGCATATTTTCGGACAGGAACCGAGTGCCGAGTGTTCTTAGCCCCGCCTACCGTACGGATCACTCATATCGTCCGAACGCGGTAAGACGCAGAGCGAACGGACCGTGAGTGGATGTTTCGTGTGAACACCTCCTCCATGTGTGGGAACCTCCCCCATCCTCCGATGGTCGCCGACCATCGAATGATGGACCTAGCGGTCAGACAGCACCGAGTGCTCCAGATCACTCGGACATGTTTCCGTATGAAAGCAGGGATATGGGCGGGCAGCTGACATCCGGCCCCCCACACATGCTTCACGGCTGCATTACCATACGTGCGCCCCCAGCGTTTCCATGGGAATGCCCATGAAACGCGGGGCGTACGCATATGCTAATGAGCCCAAACAGCCCGTCACACCCCTCTCCACTCCCTGCTCGGACGGTTCTGACCGATCATTTTCTGCACAGAATTCACTCCGTGTTCGGACGTGCAACCCGTTCGCACATGTGCAGATACTCCTCTGCACATGCGCAAGTACCAAACATCGGCCGTCCGACCGCACACGGAGCCGTCCGACTCAATCAGAATAAGGGCCATAGTACATAACACCCTTGAAATAAATAAGCCATTGAATGGGATATGCAGTATAATGTTAATTATCCCATTTTTGTTAGTTGATGTGGTTGTAAGCATTGCCATTTCGTAGTACTAGGACCACTTGTTGAAATGTAACACGTGTGCTTTGAGTTTATTTCACCCCTATGTTTTTCTCATAGTCCAAAATCCCGTGTTCCATTTTTCAACCGTAAACACCAATTGGGCAGGGACTGATGTTAAGGATTATGCAGTAAATGTAAAGCGTAGCATAATACATAGGCGTTGTACATATAAAGGCTGGAAAATGATGGATAAACCATTAGGGACTATTTAGACAAGTATTTTATGTAAAACTTACGATAGGTTTTTATCTTATGTGTGAAACGCAGAATTTATACACCAGTGAGTAATGTCCCTTAGGGAATGGTTTAAAATGTAGCACAGATTATCTGTTTTCTATATAATATGTTCTAAAGTGATGTTTTCCTGAAATCTCACAATGGAAAATAAATCATACGCCCAAGCAGCGGTGTAGCTAGGTGCCATGGTGCCCGGAGCAAGGGCATATTTCGTGCCCCCCCCCCACTCCTCCCGGTAATGAATTGGGGGCGTGGTTAACATGTGGTGACATGTTACATTTGAAATATATAAGACGCTGTAACGGAATCTGCTGCACTATATAAGACGCTATAACGGAATCTGCTGCGCTATATAAGATGCTGTAACGGAATCTGCTGCACTATATAAGACACTAACAGAATCTTCTGCGCTATATAAGACACTAACAGAATCTGCTGCGCTATATAAGACACTGTAACGGAATCTGCTGCGCTATATATGACGCTGTAACGGAATCTGCTGCGCCATATAAGACACTGAAACGGAATCTGCTGCGCTATATAAGACGCTGTAACGGAATCTGCTGCGCTATATAAGACGCTGTAACGGAATCTGCTGCGCTATATAAGACACTGTAACGGGATCTGCTGCGCTATATAAGACACTGTAACAGAATCTGCTGCACTATATAAGACGCTATAACGGAATCTGCTGCGCTATATAAGATGCTGTAAAGGAATCTGCTGCACTATATAAGACACTAACAGAATCTACTGCGCTATATAAGACACTGTAACGGAATCTGCTGCGCTATATAAGACACTGTAACGGAATCTGCTGCGCTATATAAGACACTGTAACGGAATCTGCTGCGCTATATAAGACACTGTAACGGAATCTGCTGCATTATATAAGACACTGTAACGGAATCTGCTGCGCTATATATGACGCTGTAACGGAATCTGCTGCGCTATATAAGACGCTGTAACGGAATCTGCTGCGCTATATAAGACACTGTAACGGAATCTGCTGCGCTATATATGACGCTGTAACGGAATCTGCTGCGCTATATAAGACGCTGTAACGGAATCTGCTGCGCTATATAAGACGCTGTAACAGAATCTGCTGCGCTATATAAGACACTGTAACGGGATCTGCTGCGCTATATAAGACACTGTAACAGAATCTGCTGCACAATATAAGACACTGTAACGCAATCTACTGCGCTATATAAGACACTGTAATGTCTAGGCAGCCTAGTGATGATAACACCACCACATTATCCTGTGTCTCTTACTCCTGTATTTGGGGGAATGCTTACTTTAATTAAGGGACAGAGATTTGTAGCTTCCTCCCCTCACTCCCCCTCCTCCCTCCCATCCGTGTGCACTCATCAGCGGCAATAACGGGGGTCCGCTGATGTGTGTGCACAAGTCAAAGGTTAAAGTTAATACTTTACAGTTACAGAGGGAGACGCTGGCTGTCCGAGCTGGCAGGTGAGAAGTGCCAGACGCGAGCTGCTTCCCCGGGACTGTGAGCCTCTGATCCTCTGTCTGCAGCCCCGGAGAACACAAGCAGCCTGCACCAGCGTCATGCCTGTGTCTGTGTGCTGTGCTCGGACCTGCAGCCCTGTCTGATCTCAAGCAGCGTCCAGCAACAGACATCAGGCTGTAGGTACGCTGAGTAGGACCAGCAGCTAGGCGCCGGGCAGAGCAGCTGCCGGCACACACTGACCGCCATTAGTGTAGTAAGTTATACTTGCAGGGGATCATTTGCGGAGGGGGGGCAGGCCGGCGGCGCCATTCCACCAATCTGCGCCCGGAGCATGAGCTCCGGTGGCTCCGCCCTCCCTACGCCTCTGCGCCCAAGATTCCATTTCCCAACTGCCGTCACCTCTCTGACGATATTTCTGACAGGGGAAATATCGGAAGTTTAGTATACAATCCCTGGCCAGGACCCTCCATCCCGGCCTGAACTCGCCTGCCACAGACCAGCCTCCTTATGGAGTTGAGACTGTATTGTTGGAAATGGCCGATTGTCGAATCTGTGGCCGTTATTCGACAAAACAGACGCGTTTTCACTGATCCACAGACTTGCCTTCACTCGACAGCCGGAACATTGAATTCTGGCTGTCGAGTTACAGTCGCAAGAACCGAAAGCGGCCTGGGATGCCAACTGTCGGAATTCCGGATTGAATAACCTCCTTATTCTCTTGTTTTTAGACTCCTAGCTGTGCTCAGAATGCCAATGGATCGGGGGGGGGGGGGGGGGCACCCTAGTGCCTAACATTTACTCTAGTCGTGGCCCCAACGATTAGCATAGAAATCATTTCTATGAATTTGTTGAAAGATGAGAATCATTTGGTCCATCTAGTCTGCCCCTTTTTATTAGCCATAAGGTATTCTCAAACTTTTTTGATCCTTAGTTCTTTGTAAGGATATTCATATGTCTATCCCATGCATGTTTGAATTGCTGTACTGTTTTAGCCTCTACCACCTCTGATGGGAGGCTATTCCACTTGTCCACTACCCTTTCTGTGAAGTAAGTTTTTGTAAAATTTCCCCTGAACCTCCCTCCCTCCAGTCTCAGTGCATGTCCTCATGTTCTAGCACTTCTTTTCCTTTGCAGTATGTATATCTCTTAGAGCTTGTTAAAACCGTTGGTAGTCTCTATCACGTCCCCAGCTCCAAACTATACATATTGAGATGTTTGGTACTTGTTTCCTAGCACGGCCACAACGATCATGATCGTGGGCATCGTGAGGAAAAATCGGGGGCATGCCCGCGATTTCCCCATAGGGAACAATGTTAAATGCCTCAATTTACCCGCGATGCCCCCGATTTCCCATAGGAATCAATGTTAAATGGCTCAATTTACCCAAATCATCATAGGGAACAATGGTAAATGGGACTGAAAACCCAAAAAACACAGCTGAACAGTGAAATGTCCCCCCAAAAGTAGTTTACCCACCCCACGATCAACGCAAACCCGAAGCGTGGCGAGCGCAGCGAGCCCGTGAGGGGCGGCGGTACGCGTCCTCCGACCTTTTCATACCCCCACTATCCACGTCAGCGTGGAGTTGAGAATAGAATAGTGTGGCGAGCGCAGCGAGCCACCGAGCCCGAAGCGTGGCGAGGGGTCGCGGATACATGTGAAGCCCGCAAAGGGACGCGTTTACCTGTGAAGGTATCCGCGTCCCCTCGCGGGGCTCGCTGCGCTCGCCACGCTTCTGGCTCGGTGGCTCGCTGCGCTCGCCACACTATTCTATTCTCAACTACACGCCGACGTGGATAGTGGGGGTATACAAAGGTCGGAGGACGCGTACCGCCGCCCCTCGCGGGCTCGCTGCGCTCGCCACGCTTCGGGTTTGCGTTGATCGTGGGGTGGCATCAACTACTTTTGTGGGGACATTTCACTGTTCAGGGGTGTTTTTTGGCTTTTCTGGCCCATTTACCATTGTTCCCTATGATGATTTAGGTAAATTGAGCCATTTAACATTGATTCCTATGGGAAATCGGGGGCATCGCGGTTAAATTGAGGCATTTAACATTGTTCCCTATGGGGAAATCAAGGGCATCGCGTCTGGACCATTTAAGCCTTTTTTAGCCGCATACGACGCGATATTGACTTTTTTCAATGCATTTCAATGGGAAAATCGGGGGCATCGCGTCGGTCGCGTCGCAGACCACTAAAAATTACACCCGATGCCCGCGATTGTGATTGTGTGATTTTTAGTGTAGGCTGTGAGGGTACGAGTTCCTCAATCACTCAGACACCGAGCAGATGAAACCAAAATATGGTTTATTTTTATCACAGCACACGAAAGTAGATGAAGACAGGAAAAAGAGGCAAATGTAGCATATAAACGTTATCGGGTAGCAGGCCCAAACAGACAGTCCTTGTATAGTCACAGTCCCAGATCAGTTCCACAGGGCAAACTATCACTTATCCACACAGCTGTAATAGCAGAAAAGTCCACACGATACCTAGACAGAGCATAACCTCTTAGTCCAGGACAGTCCATCAAAATCTCCCTTCTCTTCCTGCAAAACCCCAACTTACATCCCAAAGGCACCCCTCTCCCCCTCCCTCAGGAATTCTTAACCCTTCCTATGCTGGGTGCAGTTGCATGAATGTAACAGGGTCTCCTATTACCTGTCCAGGGGCTGATTAACTCACTCCCTTCATCTGGCTTTGAAGCTTGTGTATGTGAGGGATTTCACACCTTCATGTAAACAGATCTCTTCTCTGGAGACTGACCCTGGTGTTATCCATCCTTTAGCTTCTTGTTATTTGGGGGGGAAGTGTATGTCTCTGCCACTACCTGTTGTCTCTGTTACTAAACAGCCTATAAAGAGGTCCTTTGATCCCTGAACCAAAAACTATACACAAACTGAACAGATTCTAATCTAAGCATTTGGTCGCTTCTAGCCGGACCATTTGTCTCCACATACACAGTTACAATATTTAAGTAATACGCATTTGGGAAGACTGCCATAATTAACTTCATAGTCACAAATCCCTTATTCATGATACCATCACAGTTTACTAAGAACATTACCTGGAGGCAGTGACGTAACCACGGGCAAATGGTCTCAATGGTATAATGCTTACATGAATAAAGTCCTGGGAAATACAGACATACATAGGACTACAGGGTACAGACTGACTAAAGTGTACATTTTTCACTACAAATAATAAAATATCATAATTACAGTCTTACGGTCAGCCTGCTAACCTCACACTCCTCCCCCTACATCTTTAGTCACTGTGCCCAGTTGCTCAGGAACCAATAGCAACCTGGAATAGCGGGATGCAGAGCCGAGAATCTGGGGTTTGGATGTACCACCGGAGTCCCACAGGGTGACATCATACCAAACCCATCTTGTAAAAGGCGGCTGGTTTGCCGAACCAGCAAGGGCATGATTACAGTCTAAGTCATACATTGGAACTAACAAGGGATGTAGCGATTCCTCTTCTTCGGATTCTGGGTACCCCCCCTCTGCAACATTGTAACCTACTAATACTTTTGCCTCGGGCACAATGGGGCGGGGACCACTTTCCACCTCCCCCTCTTGCCCAAGGAACAGGGGCCAAACAGCAGGCCAATATAGGGGCTCTGGCCCTGGCACTTCCACCACCCCGTCATGTCCTTCCTCCCCCAAACCCAAACTAGGGGCATGGCACATTTCAGTCCAGCATTTGGTCTCAATGTCCAGGGCTGAGGAGGGACCCTCCATCACAAACAATTCCGCTGGTGGCTGCAGGACAGGCTGTGTCAGCTCTGTCCCCTTAAAAGCCAGATGCTCACCTGCAGCTACTTCTGCGCACACCTCCTTCTCCGCGATAGCCTCCTTCCCCAGCTGAGTATGCTGGGCAGCCCGAAACACGACGTCATCTGTGACTGGTGGGCTGGTGGCCTGGATGTTGTCGGATACTCCTCTAACCACGGCGATCTCTTCTTGGACGCAGTCCTCATAGATCCCCTGGCAGCAGGATAATAGCTCTGCATCTCCCACCTCAGCAAAAGGGAAGCAGTAGTGCAGCTCCTCCCTAGGATGGGGGAGAAGCAATTGCAAACGGTGCCTTTCATCACGCCCCCTGCGACACTGATCTTGCCATGCTGGGGTATCCAGGAGCCCCCGATCAATCGCCTCTTCCTCTGCCACCACGAAGCACTCCTCCAGACACTGCAATTGTTCCCACACACTCAACTGGGCACCGAAATGGAGGATCCAGGCTCGATAATCAGCAAATGCATTTGTAGGATCTCCCTGATCGTGCAGGATCTGCTGAAGGAGTTCCCCGCGAGTGCAGGATCGGATGGGTATACCTCGCAGCTGACCTTCTGCTATCAGCTCCTCCATACTCATTTCTTCAAGGGCAGTTAGGGGCCCCCCTGACAACGACCCTTCTCTTGCGGTAACAATTAATTCTGTGGCAGACCCCTCGGTTGTCTGCCCAGATTGCAGTAGCCCCCTTCTAGACCTTTCCTCTGGTTCTATCTGGGGCATCAATTTATTCTGGACTTGTCCTTCAGCCTCAGAATATTGTCCTCTTTGTAGCATCTGGGTAACTGTAGCAATCACTTCCTCTGTAAATTCTACAAACTCTGGCTCTCCTAGCAGATTCCAAGAAGTGGCCTCACCTTTACAGTGCAGGAATGCATCCCCCAGGTAACACACTTTGTCCTGTATGCTGGATACTCTCCACCCGCTGACCATCTGCTGAGCGTCTTCCCAGTACTTCCAGATATACTGCATTTTCCTGACAATAAATAACAGATCCGGCTTCCCAGCCTGCCGATACACTGAAGAACCTCCATCCCTGAGCTCCTCTGCTACAGGGGTCTTGAGGCATCGATTTTCTTTCCTTGGAAACATTTTCCCTTTCACAGGACTGACACCTGCTCACTTGCTGAACATCACCTTATTGCATTTTCCGTTTCCTTACATATGGTCTGATCCTCTGTTCTCTGTGCTTTCTGTGCTCGATGGTTGGTGTCTGAATGATCCCACTGTCGCTGCCGCCAAATGTGAGGGTACGAGTTCCTCAATCACTCAGACACCGAGCAGATGAAACCAAAATATGGTTTATTTTTATCACAGCACACGAAAGTAGATGAAGACAGGAAAAAGAGGCAAATGTAGCATATAAACGTTATCGGGTAGCAGGCCCAAACAGACAGTCCTTGTATAGTCACAGTCCCAGATCAGTTCCACAGGGCAAACTATCACTTATCCACACAGCTGTAATAGCAGAAAAGTCCACACGATACCTAGACAGAGCATAACCTCTTAGTCCAGGACAGTCCATCAAAATCTCCCTTCTCTTCCTGCAAAACCCCAACTTACATCCCAAAGGCACCCCTCTCCCCCTCCCTCAGGAATTCTTAACCCTTCCTATGCTGGGTGCAGTTGCATGAATGTAACAGGGTCTCCTATTACCTGTCCAGGGGCTGATTAACTCACTCCCTTCATCTGGCTTTGAAGCTTGTGTATGTGAGGGATTTCACACCTTCATGTAAACAGATCTCTTCTCTGGAGACTGACCCTGGTGTTATCCATCCTTTAGCTTCTTGTTATTTGGGGGGGAAGTGTATGTCTCTGCCACTACCTGTTGTCTCTGTTACTAAACAGCCTATAAAGAGGTCCTTTGATCCCTGAACCAAAAACTATACACAAACTGAACAGATTCTAATCTAAGCATTTGGTCGCTTCTAGCCGGACCATTTGTCTCCACATACACAGTTACAATATTTAAGTAATACGCATTTGGGAAGACTGCCATAATTAACTTCATAGTCACAAATCCCTTATTCATGATACCATCACAGTTTACTAAGAACATTACCTGGAGGCAGTGACGTAACCACGGGCAAATGGTCTCAATGGTATAATGCTTACATGAATAAAGTCCTGGGAAATACAGACATACATAGGACTACAGGGTACAGACTGACTAAAGTGTACATTTTTCACTACAAATAATAAAATATCATAATTACAGTCTTACGGTCAGCCTGCTTAGGCCATGCACTGTTTTTGTTGCCCTTCTTTTTTCTGTCTCTGATGTGTTTACTGTATATCCTTCTGGAGTTGTAGCCTCTAAAAATAGACACACTTACCATGGTTATACTTAGTGGTCTGTAAGTACTGTACTTGTTTGTTCCTTGGTTCCATTTTTGTTCAGTGGTACTACATTTGTTCTTTTTCAGCCCTCTGGAATAGCAGCTTTAGCTAGTGACTGGTTGAATGGTGCTGCCATCACATCTTTAAGCTCTTTTAGTTTCCTTGGATGTATCCCATCTGGCCACATTGATTTTTCCACTTTCACTTTTGAGAGTTCTGTTAGAACTTTTACGACTTTCTCATCTGTATGTTTCATCTGCCTAATTTTTATGAATGTCCTTGCAACACTCATTCAGAGTTCCTCCAGTTCACCAATGAATCACACATGAATACATTTCTCCCCATTTTCTGCAAAGTTGGCCTACCTAAAATCCCAAACCTTGTTGCTGTGTGACTTGAGTTGGAGTCTGTCTATATACTAACCCATACTACTTGATGGTCGCTGGATCCTAGTTTTTCACTCACGTATATATCAGTGAGCATTAAAGCTAATGTTTCATCTTTGGGGGTGGGTTTCCCTTTACCAATTGCTTGAGGTATTCTGCCTGTGCACTAGGTGATATACATGCAAGATGTATTTGCCCTATACATGCAGTTTGGCCACTTCTTATGTATTTGCGGCAATCATTCGCATAAAAAGCAGCCAAATTGATACCCCTACACCACTCTCGTATCTATAAATGGCAAGAGTGCTATTGCTCCCAAATGCTAGCAATGGGGACCCAGCTCTGCCTTTTTCAGCTTCAGCAAAGCTTTCCAGGCACTGCCACTTCCCCGCTGGGCGGAGGAGACTGGAAGTTGCACATGCGCATGATTCTGAAGCCAATCACTGGCAGTGTTATGTGGCCAGCAGCAGAGCAAAGGATGCTGTAAAGGTGGGAGACTGCTCTGGATCTCGCAGTAGAAGGAAGTAATGCTGACCACCAGCCGCATTTTTGTTTGGATCACAGTGATACTTGCGGAGAGTTTGTAGGATTTACGATTGGGAGCAGAAACTTGTGTACAGTACACAGTGGCATTGTGTAGGAGAGAACTCAAATTCCTCTTTATCGTTAAACATGCTGTAAATGGAACCTTTTGTTATTTACCGTTATGTACAAACAAATTTAATGCTTAACAAGCTGCTCTGGAGCTACACTTAAAATGAACATTGATTATAAATTACTGTTTAATTAAAACAGTAAACTCCATATAAATGTGAGTCTCAGTAAAGGCAGCAAGAGACGTGAGATGTTAGAACATTATTATAATTAACCCATTAGTACTGTTAGAAATCATTTTGATTTCACACAAATAATCACAGATGATCGAAAAGGGTGCACAGAACGGGAACCTCACAGTCGAGTGACCCGGGGGCAGTCTCTTCCTAAAGGGTCCTAGATGATAGGAGCAATAAGATGGGGATGTCCCACCTCTGTCTCCAGTCAAATCATGCTGCACTGCAGATGAGGCAGATGTAACATGTACAGGAAGAGATAGAGGTGGGTTGGGCAAAATCTAAATTAGTGTTAAAAGCATTTGTGGGCTACGTACAGAAGCAGACAGTATTTCCCCTGCACAGAAAACATGCATGCAGCTCTGCATAGTCCATTGCAGCGCATTAACTATGGGTGCTTGACCGGTGCAGCAGGGCTCTGTAAGCAGCATTGACACTGACCAGTGGTCCTTGGTGGACTGGCACCCGGCAGCCAGGATCGCTGCTGCAACGCTGCTGGAATGTCCTTTATATGCCTCTGTAGCCTTTATCGCTGCACTTACCAGTGATGCCAGCTCAGCCGCCACTGCGTGACATAATGATGTCATACTTGTGAAGTCATGACATGGGGAGGGCGCAAGTGGATGTGTACGCTAACAGATGCCCTTGCATGTGCAAACACCGACCATTGGATGAATTTGTCGTGCACCAAATGGGTCTGAACCAACATTAGCCATTATTTGGGTATTACTGTAGCTGCAGTTTTTGGCCATTTACAAAGGGCCTGATTCAGACCCGATTGCATGGCTGGGCGTTTAACATCACGGCAATTATCAGGCGACTGCTCATGCACAAAGTACGCTGTGCGCATGTTCGGGCCATCCATTTGCGAAGGCAGTCAGTGATGGCCAACCATCGCTGGCTGCTGACAGGGTTATTGACACCCTGCGTCCATTTGGGGGCGGTAACCCTGAATTTTTTAAAAGTTCCCCGGCCGTTGGGAAGGAGGGGAGCTGACATCATCAGCGGTATCCTCCTCCCCACGGCCATCGCAGCGCCGAGTGAGCCCTGGCATGCAATGGAAAGTGATTATGAATAGTTTTCCCTTCATGTGCATATGGGCGGTGGGGGGGGGGGGGGAGTGCATTTGGCAGGGCGTCATTTACCAGATCGCTGGGCCCCAAAAACTGGTCTGAATCATGCCCTCAGTGCTAACGGCCGGCTGAAATCCTGACGTTAGTAAATGGCTTACCATCAGGCAGCGGTTTTATCTCCCTTTCCACATTTCGTTTTCTAATTTCCAGGAAGATGGTGCCTGCTCATGAATTTCCACCCCCCATAGCTCCACGGTGTCCCTCTGGGTCGCAGAGCAATAGATTACATGGGAGTGACATTTACTGCAATGCATTGCCAGCAACATCCGTGCTGTGTTATTGGCATGCAGCGTAAGGGAATATAGACACCGCACCAAGCAGAAGGTTCATCGGAAGCCCGAAGAACCAGAAAATGCACAGAAAAGAGAAATAGCCTAAAAGATAGATAAAGATGGATCAGCAAAACCCTATGCTACGAGTACGGAAAAGCCAAGCACTTTCCTTCCCCAACATCCCATAACTAATTAATGGTCCTGTATTGATCCCACCTAATGCCTGGAGGGGGTTGCATAGAGAAAATGTACTTACACTGCACTGCCATCATGCTTACACTATCCAACACACTGTGGTCCTCCTAGTTCAGACATGTACATACACCTGGTGCTTACGTCCATCTGCAGTGATATTAGATGTGCGCATCCGTAGAAGGCACATTGCGCATATGCAAATTCAAGCCTGTGATGTCATTCATAGTACCCCAGGCTCTGCAGAATGATTGGCTTGCTGCTGGTGTTTGGGGCGATGGGCAACGTTGCAGGAAAAGATGCAACGGGCCGGCCCTGTTTTAAGGGCATGCTTAGGCCAGTGGCTGCCTCCTTGGGCAGTTTTAACCCACAAAGTCACCACTCCACCCCCAGTCTCTATCTACTCCTACCTCCATCCCTGTCTTCACAGCTCCCTCTCTGCATATCCTGCAAGTATGAAAGAGATCAGTGTCCCTGCAAAAATTGCTTTCACTTCCTGCTTTGTTTTAACACACACATAAAGGAGTAATCTGGTCTGTCAACTGGCCTCTAGTGGTCACTGGCAGGTCTTCACCTTATAGAGGTGAGGTGTAGTTAACCTTTTATATACATATATATATATATATATATATATATATATATATATACATGTCGATTGCTGGATGAATTGTGGTAACAGGCTTTACTGAACGTTTACACAAAAACAAAGTGCATTTACTTTTAGAATGTGTCTTTCCAGATTCATTGGCCGACCAGGATCAAACACGGTGCAGGTTTCTTAAGAGAGACGGAGTCTCGTGTGCTTCTGCCTGTGATTTTATAGAAAGCATACCGCATTTTTGATAAATAGATGCAGAGCCAGATTAAGGTCTAAATGGGCCTGGAGCTGAAAATGATCAAGGGCCTATTATGCGCAATAATAGTGGTTGTGGCTAGCACCTAATAATGTGGGGGGCGTGACCAGTGTTCTGGTTGGGTGGTCAGCTCATGAGTGTGTCTCTATTTGTGTAAATACTTTCAACTAATCTCTTATATATTTGGCTACATCTGTCACTCAAAGTGTGTCTGAAGCTGTAACGCTGGGTGGAGCCTCTGACTCACATGACTGACTCACACGACAGAGAACCAGCCCAGTGAGCCCACAGACAGTGCCAGACACCCTCTGCCTCTCCATGTTACACAGCAAAGACACAGCTACTCACCAGACACACCAGGTGAGCGCCCCACACCTCCATACCTCCCAACATGACCCTCTCCAGGAGGGACAGAATGCTCTGTTTGTGGACTTCCATCTTAATTTATGATTGTCATCACCTGTTTTAAACAGGGTAATTGATAAGAAAGGTGATTAAGCACAGGTGATGGTAATCCATAAATTAAGAAGAAAGTCCAGAAACAGAACAATGTGTCCCTCCCCCCATTCACGGCAACCTCACGATTAAATGGCACATGCAAAACACTGACACGGCTATGGTCAACAATGAAAAAGGTTGACATGAGTTTTTGAAGATTTATTTTTCACTTTTTCAATGTTTTCATATTCATTCTCATGTGTCGACATGGACACCAATGAAGTGCCACACTTATGTCAACATTTACATGTGTTGACCTTTCTGTGTTGATTTTTTCTTGTGGCAATTCGCGGCACCCCCCTGCGACCCCCCTCCCGCGATTCACAGCACACACCCCCCCCCCAATTCGCGGCGACTCCCGCGATTTGTGGCCCCACCCCGTGACACACCCCCTCCTGCGATTCGTGGCACCCCGCGACCCCCCCCCTCCCACGATTTGTGCCAACCCCCCAGGCCCCCCCTTCCTCGCGGTACCCCCCACCCCCCGCGACCCCCCCTACCGCGATTCCCCCCCCCTGTCATTGTGGTAACCCCCCCGCCCCTGCGACCCACCCTCCCACGATTCACTGCAATCCCCCGCGTCCCCCCTCCCACGATTCGCGGCACCCACACACCCCCCCCCGCGACCCCCCCCCTCCCGCAATTCACGGCATCCACCCACGACCCCTCCTCCCGTGATTCGCGGACACACCTCACCTCCTCCCTCCCCCCCCCCACCCCCGCTCGCGATTCACGGCAACCCCAGGATTAAATGGCACATGCAAAACACTGACACGGCAATGGTCGACAATGAAAAAGGTTGACATGAGTTTTTGAAGATTTATTTTTCTTTTTTGAATGTTTTCATATTCATTCTCATGTGTCGACATGGACACCAATGAAGTGCCACACTTATTTCAACATTTACATGTGTTGACCTTTCTGTGTTGATTTTTTCTTGTAGCAATTTTTTTCCAGTGACAACTATGTGCACGTCAACCTACACATCATCAACCAATTCTTTGTATAATATATAACACCTGTTCTGTTTTACTGTAGGTGTTTTAAGTCAGATCTTTTACTGCTACTATTACTGTTTATGTAAATGCATTCTGAATGACAGCAACATCCTACCATCCTTCTACAAGAATATATAACCAACTAGGTGATTTATCGCGCCCCGTGCCCCCCCCCTCCCGCAATTCACGGACCCCTCGCGCACCCCCCCCCCCACGATTCACGCCCCCTCCCACGATTCACCTCACCCCCCGCACACACCCCCCTCCCGCAATTCGCAACCCCCCCGCCCGCAATTCACGCCCCCTCCCACGCTTTGCGGACCCCCGCCCTCTCCCGCGATCTGCGGACACCTGCGCCCCCTCCCTCCCTTGATTCACGGCACCCCCCACGCCCCTCCCACAATTCATGGCACCCCTAAGCCCCTCTTTAGTCCCCCGTATACTCACACACCCCTATCACTACCCAGCTTCCTGCTCTCCTGAACCGTAACTTCCACCACTGGGGAGTCGCTGACGCTGTTTTGCCCACATGCCCCTATCATGCCTCATAGCCCAGCATCCTGCTCTCATGTACCCTAACTCCCACCCAGTAGGAGGAGACACTGACTCAGGGCCACCATCCTGTACTCCTGTACTGCCACACTGGACCCTCACCCACTGGCAGAAGCTGCACAGTATCTCCCACCGTCCTCTTTAGTCCCCCTTATGCCCACACACCCCTATCACTACCCAGCCTCCTGTTTTCCTGTGTCGTGACCTCCGCCAGTGGGGAGCCGCTGACTCAAAAACACCCTACTATATTATTGCACACACACTTAAACAACATGCACACACAGCCCCCCCCCCCCACACCCACAAATGTCACTGTACCATCCACACTATCAATGTACATCTTACTCTGTAACCGCTTTTTAATTAAACAAATCAATACACACCCCCTTACAAATCATATGCTCTCTATTTAACACATTTCACCTATAACTCAAGTTGCAATACAGGCATCTGTCATACAATTCTAACCATCTTTCTCATATACAAATGTTCACAAATTAAGGGGGCACAGCCCCTTACGACGGTGTGAAGAGCGCCCGTAGGGCGCGATGAATCACCTAGTTATATATACCTGGAAAAGGCAGGGGCTGGCATAAGAAAAATTCAGGGAGATATATTGGTGGGTGCACTCCAAAAGGTGCACTCGCAGGATGCCGATGTCCTAAGATACTTGTGGGGTGAGGCGGCACTCTAGTCATAAAAAGAATAGTGAAAGCCGAAACTTGGTAGACAACATTTCAGCACCTTTTATGTGGTCACCTAAATTTACCACACCATATACCCCTTATACAAATCATGCAACACAATAGTAACCCCCTTATACTGTACTTGCCTCTTACACATTATGCCACATGGAATGAGCCAAAATACACACTATACCAGGTATGTCCAAACAGTGGCGCTCCAGCTGTTGTGAAACTACACATCCCAGCATGCCTTGACATAGTTTTAGCATTCCCTAATAGCAAAACTGTGGCAATGCATGATGGGACTTATAGTTTCACAACAGCTGGAGGGCCATAGTTTGGACATGCCTGCACTATACCAAACAGATTTAGCAATAATGCACAATATGCTTCATAAACAGGGGCATTGCGTGCCAAAGGCGCGCATTAAAAATTTACACCATAATGCCTATTACATGTTAAGCCACACACCATAATCTCCATTACGTATTATGCCAAACACCATAATGCCCATCAAAAATTATGCTACATAAGTGTTGCTTACCTACATCTTCATTGTCAGGGGTTCCATGCTCAGTGCCAGGGGTTCCATGCTCGTTGCAATGTGGGATTACATGCTTTTTGCCATGTGGGATAACATGCTCGCGGTAACTGGGGGACAGTCACCGCCGGGCAAAAATAACAGCCGGGTAGAGAGCAGGGGGCTGCCCGGCTGTATTTAGAGCACTGCATGTCCCGGCTATTTTAAGTAATACCCCTTTAACACCAGAAAATGCAGGGACTTACCTGGGAATATGGTCCCAGGATCATGCAGGGACATTCCCAGACTGCCCCCTTTTACACCAACCTAGTCCCTGCATTTTCTGGTGTGAGGGGGAGAGAAAACCACCCCCACCCCCCTTTAAACAACCAGCTATATCTTCGGAACGAACTGACCCATTTACATGTGGGCTTCTAATGATTTTGGTCCTGTGAAACCGGGCCGTTTGGTTCCAGAGAAATCTGCCCTCAAACAACATGAACAGCCATAAAATTACATTTCAGAAATGAAAAAAAATTGGTTTACCCACAATATCTCTAGAACCAATGAACCCATATGGACCAGGTATCATATTGAAGGCCCAGCTATTTGGGTTCGACTGAGATCAACCTCGAGCTTCTGTGATGCCGGAGGGGGAACTGGCAGCCGTTGGATCCGGGTGGAGGTCAGAATTAGCGGGTCCCATGTTATCCTATGGGGAAAACGTTCCAGGTATGCCTGGCGGTATCTCCGGTTCCCGGAGGGCTAGCGACGCGGGGCTGTGCTCATTGGAAAGCCATGGCCCTCAGCTAGAAAAAGGGCCTATTTGGAGAGTGGGCCTGAAGCTATAGCTCCATCAGGTCCATGGTTAATCTGGCCCTAAATAGATGCCCATGAAATGGGCGTGGTTTCCTGACAAGGGGTGTGGCCTCACACAAAATGTCATTTTCACAAGTCATGCCTCGCTAATTTTTGGCACACTTTGGGCATGCCCCTGCACCTCTTTCCAAAATATAGACAGCAAACACATGCACACCACATCTATTCTCTGCTCACTGCTAAGCAGGGCAGCGGGTTCCAGGGTGCAAACCCCTAAGGGTGGTGAAATCGGGCCTGTTGGAAAGTGCGTAGACATGATAGCCAGAAGCTGGACTGGCAACCTTTCCACTGATCCACTGACTTCAAACCTTCATAGTAAGAGATCCTGTCACAAAGCCACAAAGCTCTGTCCCTTTAACTGCAGCTCTGTCACACAAGTGGTGAGTAATGTGCCTGTCAGGCTGTGGAACATTATAGTAACATACCTTTATTTCGGGAATACTATTTTGAGAACATTGATTCAGTCTGTGTTTTGGGTTGCTAATTACCTTTGAGGTTATTGTCATGTGTTAGAGAAAAACAAGGGGGTACACTGCGCTATAAAATGGGGGAGTAATAAACAATGTGTGCCAATGGAATATAAAAGTGATATATTTATTTAAAAAACATGTATAAAAACATGGGGTATGACATAAAGATATAAATGTATAAATCTGCCAGGTAAAATTAATAGAGGGGTATTAGAAATTGTCCAGTAGATACGGTACCGTATTTATGTAGCCACTGATAGGTAGGTCCGTTCCTATGGTGTCTCCTTGTGAGTAGCTGGGTCATGTGGTGACCAAGTGTCCAGAGTCACCCGCGGTAGGAATAGATGTGGAGTGTTAATCTCCTCTTAAAATAGATGTCCTCCGTTCGGGTTTAATCCTGGATGGGTTCTTTGTAAGTTCCCAATAGATATCCGTGATGTTATAGGATAATAAACAAGGAGACTGGTCCGGATCAAAGCAATAGTAAATGGCAAAGGTCCAAAAACTGGTTAAGAGCACCCTCTTAGTTCACCAACGCGTTTCGCCAAGAATTGGCTTTATCAAGGTGTACATGGTGTTGTCACTGAGGGGTTTATATACCCACTGGCTTATCTCAATTTCCATTGGCACATGTGCATGTAATCAATTCACTAAGCATTCAAAACATATTAGTATATATATGAGGGGCATGAGCAGGAGAGGCTAACAGTAAATATGACACATAAATATAAAAACGAGTGTTGTAAAAGCATAAAGAGCGTAAAAAACTATCTAGTACCAACCGGATGTTGATACTGGCGTCCTATGGAACGCATGGAGTTTCCGGAAGATGTCGTGTTTCCTGTATATGGAACGCACGGCACTTCCGGATAATTTAACATGATGCGTCATCACTGGTATTGTGTATGGCGCGGCGGCTATTGGGCACGTCAGAGGGCGGAGCATCTCCTAGCTGTGGAGCGCAAGGTGTTCCTTGTTGCGCTCCACAGTAGCTGCAAGGATCTGTTACAGTATTCTGACCAACGATTAACCCAGGAAGTAGTGAAGACGCCATCTTTGATAAGGGAAGACGGCGTCTGTGATTATGTAAAAAGGGGTTACAATCTTCCAGCTGGACAGCGTTGCTGTCAATTCATATAAATAAATAAAGCAGTGCATAACAATAAACGCCTAAGCAGAGGGATTTTACACAGATATATAATAAATGCGGAGAGTATACTGGTGAGAGATAAATAAACCGAAAAGGGTACATATAATATAGAGAAAAGGGATTATATATACATATAAGTGTACATATCACAGTTTAGAAGGAATGATAACCAATTTATGTACATTTTTCAGACTTATGCTATTAGACAATAAAACGTTGTGCAAGTGACTAGTGATAATTTTTGATTTTTAGCCTGTCTTATGGGAAAGGATATTCTGAAAAATGAGTTATCTTACAAAGGAAAGGGGGGGGGGGGGGAAACCTTCCCATTTATACAAAAGAGAGAAAAAGAAATATATATATAAGAATAAATATTTAGATATATTCCACTGTAGTATCCCAAAGTTCTATACAGTGGCATAAGCTTTCTCAAATATTGTGTGTTGAATCATACTGAGAATATCATCATGTAGGGAACATTTTTAGCATACTGTATTTATTACATTCTAGTATACACTTGTGTATATTGACCTCTAGTTCAGGGTAAGAGAACTAAACCCGTTGGGGTAGGGGGGGGGGGGAGGGGACAGGTGGGGGAGGGGGGTGGTAGGGGAAGGGTGAAAAAAACTGGAAAGAGAATGTTATATAGGGATGTTGATCAAGAGAAAACTTTAGTTTATGATGGTGTTGAGTTCTACTGCCTCATTGAGGCCATCTGGATATACAGTGCGGAGTCTGTACATCCAGTAGACCTCTTGTCTACAGAGTCTGCTGAAGCGATCTCCGCCTCTAGGTGTTCTAGTAATGTGTTCTAGACCTATGAGGGTGAGGCCTTCTGGATTCCCAGCATGTGTCTCGAGAAAGTGTCTCGGTATACTGTGGTTAGTCAGATGTTTGGAGATGTTGCGTCGATGTTCTAGGAAGCGGATTTTAATTCGCCTGGTGGTTCTCCCTACGTACCTGAGATGACAGGGGCAGGTCAGCAAATAGATGAGATAGTCTGTATTGCAATTCATGAACCCAGTGGGTTGTATCGTATTGCCCTCCCCGTCCAGAAGGGTGTCTGGTGACCGGACTTTTATATGTTTACAGGTTATACACCTGTTTCCTCCACAACGGAAAAGACCATTAGGTTTGGGGCCCAGCCATGTAGGGTTGAGAGTGGTTGGGTTGGTTTTAGTTTCTTTTAGCATACTGGGAGCTAGTTGGTTCTTTAAAGTTTTGTTCTTTCTGAAAATAAATACTGGATCGGGGGGGAGAACATCTTTCTACAGGTAATCAGATTTTAATATGTTATAATTTTTTGAAATGATCTTTTTAATCTGGGTTGATTGTTGGTTAAATTGTGAGATATACATGGCTTGGGTATCCCAACCTGTTTTCTGAGCTTGTACTTTTGAATAGGGGGTTAAGAGTTTGTCTCGATCTATAGCTGTAACTTCTTCATATGCTTTTGTTAGTAGGGAGTTTGGATAGCTTCTTTGTCTAAAAGAGGCCATCATCTCTTTTGCCTGGGTTTCAAAAGTATTAAATTCAGTACAGTTACGAAAAAGGCGTAATAATTGTCCCTTTGGGATCCCTTTTTTCCACGGGAGATAGTGAGCACTATTAAAGTGAAGATACGCATTGGAGCCTACTTCCTTTGTGTAGTTTGAGGTGATGATTCTGTTTCCTATTGCTTCCAGGGTCAGATCCAGGAAAGAGGTGCGGCTCTCGTGATAGGTGTGAGTGAAGTGAAGGTTAAAGGAATTCAAATTAAGGTGATCAACAAAATTTTGTGCTGACGTGTGATCCCCTTCCCAAATGATAAATAAGTCATCAATGTAACGGCCATAGAGGACCAGGTGCGCACCAAAGCCACCTCCCCAAATCATTTGATCTTCTACTTCGCCCATATATAGGTTGGCGTAGCTTGGCGCGAACCTGGTCCCCATGGCCGTACCCATCACCTGAAGATAATAAGTGCCATCAAATAAAAAATAGTTGTGTCTTAAAATATATGAAATAGAATCTGTGATAAATTGTTGGTGTCTCTCCCCCAGATCATCGTCTTTTGTTAACCGTTTTGAAATGACCTGAATGCCTGTTTGGTGTGGAATATTTGAGTATAGGCTTGTGACATCTAGTGTCAAAAAAGCATAGGTGGTTTTCCACTCTATGTCTTTTATTAACTGTAGAAAGTGAATAGTATCTTTGACGTATGATCTAAGGGTAGAGACACGAGGCTGTAAATAAGTATCAACATAAAATGATAAATTAGAAGAAAGTGATTGAATTCCCGAAATAATAGGTCTCCCAGGGGGTGCAGTGAGGGTTTTGTGTATTTTGGGTAAATGATAATAAATCGGTTTAAGGGGGTGTTCACAGTAGAGGAACCTCAACTCTTCCCTGGAAATGACCCCATCTTGTTCCGCATTGCTCAATAGGTCGAGCAGTTTGAGACCAAAAGTTTTAGTGGGGTCACCCTCCAATGTCACGTAGAAGTTTTTATCCTTCAACTGTCTGTGGGCTTCAAGAATATAGTCTGATCTGTCCTGTATTACGAGACCCCCACCTTTGTCTGCTTCTCGTATAATAATAGATGTATCTTTTGTGAGTTCTTTTAGGGCCCGTTTTTCATTGGAGCTGAGGTTGGATCTAGTTTTTCCCTTTCCTAAGTTTGTATTGGTTGTCTTGCATAGATTTTCAAAATCTTTTAAAGTGTTCTTGTAGAAGGATTCTACACTCGATCCCTTTGATTTAATAGGAAAAAAGTCAGACTTTTTCTTAAATTTATCCTTCGAAATATCAAATAATTTTGTGGGTTGTGGTAAAGCGGAGTCAAATTCTTCCAATAGTTCGGAGAGGGCATTGAGGGCTGGTAAGTCACCTTGGTCTAATATAATAGCTGCTGCCTGTTCCCTGTTTTTATTTAAAAGCTGTTTGGCAAAATACCGTTTGCGGCAGAGGCTTCTAATAAAGCGATTCAGTTCTACGAACAGGTTGAACATATTAGGGGGGGTCGTGGGAGAGTATTTCAAACCTTTCTCGAGGAGTTTCTGTTCTACCACTGATAGGGTTTTGGAGGAGAGGTTGTAAATCGTTTGTTTAAACTTTTTGTGGCTTTGAGTTCTTAGTTTCTTCTGTTTCTCCTTCTTTCCCCCTCTTCTTCCTCGGGATCTGGGCTTCGAACTCTTTTTGGTGTTCCCAGGTGAAGAGGGTTTAATCTGGAGTTCTCTAATTGGGGGGGTCTTCTTTCTAAAAAAACCTCCTCATGTATTCTGTCTTGATCTCTATAACCTGCATCTGTTGTTCTTATTTTGGGGCGGGCCCCCATTGGTTGGGAGTTGGGAATAGTATTGAGATCTTTCTCTCGATGGGTGGGTCTGTATTCCCTTTGTTGTTTCGGTGGGGTAGAGGAGCGGTTACCATAGAACCCACGGGGACCAGAGTGGACCCTCTGTCTCCCCGGGGGCTCCCAGCGACCCTCTCTAGACCAATCTCTTCTATATCTAGGGGTGTTTTGGGACTGTTTTCTCTCTTTTCTAGGGTAATTCTCTTGAGTGTTAGGTCTCAGTTTGTTTCTATCCCTATATGATCTGACTGTATCATTCCTGTAGTCATCAAGGTCTCTTTTGAATTTCTTACTCTTTGTCTCCATAAGAGACTCTTCAAATTTAGAGACCCTTTTGTTGGTCAGTTCGTCTCTCTCTTTATATTCTTGAGTGTGTTTATGTATATCCAATTTTAGTTTTAGTTGTTCAATCTCTTTCTCAATTTTTTGTGTCTGTGAGGTTCTATACCCAATTACAATTCTCATCAGCTCTAGTGAGCATTTGTCTAGGGTTTTATCCCAAGATGTTTGTGTTTCTGAGTCTTGGGGAAAAATTGACGGTTTGAACAGTCTCAACCCCCTAGGTACCATATCTTTGTCAAGGTACCTCTGGAGGTTGACACTGTCCATCCAATGTCTTAATTCTGATTTGAGTAGGTTTTCTAATTGGGCGAAATCCTCTCTTAATTCCGGATATAAGGGTTCAGTTTGTGTATTGGGTAGATCCCATTTAGAAAAAAGATTTTGTCTCCTGCTCATGCGATCCTCAAAGTTGGCGAAGCAGCTCATATCTGCAGCCCCACAAAAAACAAAATGGAGAGCTGGGGGGAGAGGGGGTGAAGTTACCGCCTCGTGTAGGGGGCGCAAGAGATACGGGGTGCTTCGCCAAGCTGCAGTGTGGGTAGGGGGTAGTCAACCTCCTATAGAATACAGAGAAAAACAAGGGGGTACACTGCGCTATAAAATGGGGGAGTAATAAACAATGTGTGCCAATGGAATATAAAAGTGATATATTTATTTAAAAAACATGTATAAAAACATGGGGTATGACATAAAGATATAAATGTATAAATCCGCCAGGTAAAATTAATAGAGGGGTATTAGAAATTGTCCAGTAGATACGGTACCGTATTTATGTAGCCACTGATAGGTAGGTCCGTTCCTATGGTGTCTCCTTGTGAGTAGCTGGGTCATGTGGTGACCAAGTGTCCAGAGTCACCCGCGGTAGGAATAGATGTGGAGTGTTAATCTCCTCTTAAAATAGATGTCCTCCGTTCGGGTTTAATCCTGGATGGGTTCTTTGTAAGTTCCCAATAGATATCCGTGATGTTATAGGATAATAAACAAGGAGACTGGTCCGGATCAAAGCAATAGTAAATGGCAAAGGTCCAAAAACTGGTTAAGAGCACCCTCTTAGTTCACCAACGCGTTTCGCCAAGAATTGGCTTTATCAAGGTGTACATGGTGTTGTCACTGAGGGGTTTATATACCCACTGGCTTATCTCAATTTCCATTGGCACATGTGCATGTAATCAATTCACTAAGCATTCAAAACATATTAGTATATATATGAGGGGCATGAGCAGGAGAGGCTAACAGTAAATATGACACATAAATATAAAAACGAGTGTTGTAAAAGCATAAAGAGCGTAAAAAACTATCTAGTACCAACCGGATGTTGATACTGGCGTCCTATGGAACGCATGGAGTTTCCGGAAGATGTCGTGTTTCCTGTATATGGAACGCACGGCACTTCCGGATAATTTAACATGATGCGTCATCACTGGTATTGTGTATGGCGCGGCGGCTATTGGGCACGTCAGAGGGCGGAGCATCTCCTAGCTGTGGAGCGCAAGGTGTTCCTTGTTGCGCTCCACAGTAGCTGCAAGGATCTGTTACAGTATTCTGACCAACGATTAACCCAGGAAGTAGTGAAGACGCCATCTTTGATAAGGGAAGACGGCGTCTGTGATTATGTAAAAAGGGGTTACAATCTTCCAGCTGGACAGCGTTGCTGTCAATTCATATAAATAAATAAAGCAGTGCATAACAATAAACGCCTAAGCAGAGGGATTTTACACAGATATATAATAAATGCGGAGAGTATACTGGTGAGAGATAAATAAACTGAAAAGGGTACATATAATATAGAGAAAAGGGATTATATATACATATAAGTGTACATATCACAGTTTAGAAGGAATGATAACCAATTTATGTACATTTTTCAGACTTATGCTATTAGACAATAAAACGTTGTGCAAGTGACTAGTGATAATTTTTGATTTTTAGCCTGTCTTATGGGAAAGGATATTCTGAAAAATGAGTTATCTTACAAAGGAAAGGGGGGGGGGGGGGCGAAACCTTCCCATTTATACAAAAGAGAGAAAAAGAAATATATATATAAGAATAAATATTTAGATATATTCCACTGTAGTATCCCAAAGTTCTATACAGTGGCATAAGCTTTCTCAAATATTGTGTGTTGAATCATACTGAGAATATCATCATGTAGGGAACATTTTTAGCATACTGTATTTATTACATTCTAGTATACACTTGTGTATATTGACCTCTAGTTCAGGGTAAGAGAACTAAACCCGTTGGGGTAGGGGGGGGGGGGGGAGGGGACAGGTGGGGGAGGGGGGTGGTAGGGGAAGGGTGAAAAAAACTGGAAAGAGAATGTTATATAGGGATATTGATCAAGAGAAAACTTTAGTTTATGATGGTGTTGAGTTCTACTGCCTCATTGAGGCCATCTGGATATACAGTGCGGAGTCTGTACATCCAGTAGACCTCTTGTCTACAGAGTCTGCTGAAGCGATCTCCGCCTCTAGGTGTTCTAGTAATGTGTTCTAGACCTATGAGGGTGAGGCCTTCTGGATTCCCAGCATGTGTCTCGAGAAAGTGTCTCGGTATACTGTGGTTAGTCAGATGTTTGCAGCAGCTATTATATTAGACCAAGGTGACTTACCAGCCCTCAATGCCCTCTCCGAACTATTGGAAGAATTCGACTCCGCTTTACCACAACCCACAAAATTATTTGATATTTCGAAGGATAAATTTAAGAAAAAGTCTGACTTTTTTCCTATTAAATCAAAGGGATCGAGTGTAGAATCCTTCTACAAGACCACTTTAAAAGATTTTGAAAATCTATGCAAGACAACCAATACAAACTTAGGAAAGGGAAAAACTAGATCCAACCTCAGCTCCAATGAAAAACGGGCCCTAAAAGAACTCACAAAAGATACATTTATTATTATACGAGAAGCAGACAAAGGTGGGGGTCTCGTAATACAGGACAGATCAGACTATATTCTTGAAGCCCACAGACAGTTGAAGGATAAAAACTTCTACGTGACATTGGAGGGTGACCCCACTAAAACTTTTGGTCTCAAACTGCTCGACCTATTGAGCAATGCGGAACAAGATGGGGTCATTTCCAGGGAAGAGTTGAGGTTCCTCTACTGTGAACACCCCCTTAAACCGATTTATTATCATTTACTCAAAATACACAAAACCCTCACTGCACCCCCTGGGAGACCTATTATTTCGGGAATTCAATCACTTTCTTCTAATTTATCATTTTATGTTGATACTTATTTACAGCCTCGTGTCTCTACCCTCAGATCATACGTCAAAGATACTATTCACTTTCTACAGTTAATAAAAGACATAGAGTGGAAAACCACCTATGCTTTTTTGACACTAGATGTCACAAACCTATACTCAAATACAGTGGCGTAACTATAGAGGGTGCAGGGGATGCAGCTGCTATGGGGCCCGGTGGCTTGGGGGGCCCCAAATGCAAACCCCTGCACCCTCTGTATTTTTATTTACAGCTGCCATCGGCGATACCCAGCCCGCTCAATTAGGTCCGCAGTGCAGGGAGGTGCAGGACTGAAGAGGCGCACTCATGCACTGATTATGCTGCTGCTGTTTTATGATCTACAGCTGCTGCTGCCTGCGCATGTCACACTATGATTACAGGTAGCGGTGTGCCGGTGGCATGAAGAGCGGGTCCCAGCGCCAGAGTAAACAGGAGCCACCACCTGTTCCGGCTCCCGCACCTTCACGCCGCGGTCACCCGGCTCCCATAACTATGTCCCGCGGCCTCCTGCACATTCATACCGTGGCTGCCTGCCCATACCAACCCTCGGCTCCCCACCTTGGTGCTGTGACTGCTCACCCCCTGCACTACATGCAAGCCGGCCGTGCAGCACTTCCCTCCTGATATCTGCAGGCACAGACTGCAGGTAAGTCGGCACTTGCCTGCACTGTGCACTCATTCTTATCTTTCTTCATGGATTAGTGAAAACAGGCAGCAGCCATCCCCATGTCTGTTCACTCCTGCTGCTCGACCCCCCTCTCCCAGATCGTTGCATAGCCCCCATAGTGTGCTCCCCTGTGGCCAGCTCCCCCTCCAGTAGTGCCCTGCCATAGCCCCATACCCTCTCCCCATAGTGTACACCCTGTAGCCAGCTTCTCCCCATCCTTAGTGTTCTCCCCTATAGCCAGCCACAAACCCCACCCCTTAGTGTACACCCCTACAGCCGGCCACAAACCCCTATCCGTGTAGTGTGCTCACCTGTGGCCAGCAAACCCCCCCATAGTGTTCACACATTTAGCCAGCCCCATACCCCCCTCTCAATAGAGTGCTCCCCTGTAGCTGGCCTCATACCCCCCCCCCGCCCCATAGTGTGCTCCCCTGTAGCTAGCTGCCAGACACCCTCTGTAGTCAACACAAACTTCTCTCCCCAACCACCGCCTAACCCTAAAGGTGCCCATTCACTGCCTGCGTCGTCTCACAGCATTGTACGGACACCCGACAGAGTGCGAGCCACCGGGACCTTCCCGGTGGCAGGGACACATGTGATCCGTTGTGATGGATCGCATGCGTCCCTGCTTCCCGCCCACTTTGCCGCTGCCGGTCCGACCACCTGGTCGGGTCCGATGCGCACGGGACCGCACATCAGACACGACGGCATGTCAGGTAGAGGCGATTTGGTCCAATTTTACGGATAGATTGGTCGCAATTGGCCGACATCGGACCAAATCGCCTCGATGTATGGGGGCCTTTAGTCCACCGCAGGTGCCTAAACCTAATCCCTCACACTCCCGGCCTATCGCTAAACTGCCCAAATACTTCAGATCAGTATGCATACAGTGATGCCATTCCCTCCCATTCATCTATGCCTCCACCTCAACTTGTGTTCTAGTTAACTAGCGTCTCTCTTCGCATTTTCTCTCTCCCTGACTTTCTAGCTCTGTCTCATTCCCTCGTCTTCAAGGAAAACGCTCTCCCTCTCTAACTCGCTCCTATCTCTCTCCTCCTGACACTCTCTTACTAAAGGCTGGGGGGGGGGCCCTTTCAAGATTTTGCTATGGGGCCCACAAAGGTGTAGTTACGCCACTGCTCAAATATTCCACACCAAACAGGCATTCAGGTCATTTCAAAACGGTTAACAAAAGACGATGATCTGGGGGAGAGACACCAACAATTTATCACAGATTCTATTTCATATATTTTAAGACACAACTATTTTTTATTTGATGGCACTTATTATCTTCAGGTGATGGGTACGGCCATGGGGACCAGGTTCGCGCCAAGCTACGCCAACCTATATATGGGCGAAGTAGAAGATCAAATGATTTGGGGAGGTGGCTTTGGTGCGCACCTGGTCCTCTATGGCCGTTACATTGATGACTTATTTATCATTTGGGAAGGGGATCACACGTCAGCACAAAATTTTGTTGATCACCTTAATTTGAATTCCTTTAACCTTCACTTCACTCACACCTATCACGAGAGCCGCACCTCTTTCCTGGATCTGACCCTGGAAGCAATAGGAAACAGAATCATCACCTCAAACTACACAAAGGAAGTAGGCTCCAATGCGTATCTTCACTTTAATAGTGCTCACTATCTCCCGTGGAAAAAAGGGATCCCAAAGGGACAATTATTACGCCTTTTTCGTAACTGTACTGAATTTAATACTTTTGAAACCCAGGCAAAAGAGATGATGGCCTCTTTTAGACAAAGAGGCTATCCAAACTCCCTACTAACAAAAGCATATGAAGAAGTTACAGCTATAGATCGAGACAAACTCTTAACCCCCTATTCAAAAGTACAAGCTCAGAAAACAGGTTGGGATACCCAAGCCATGTATATCTCACAATTTAACCAACAATCAACCCAGATTAAAAAGATCATTTCAAAAAATTATAACATATTAAAATCTGATTACCTGTAGAAAGATGTTCTCCCCCCCGATCCAGTATTTATTTTCAGAAAGAACAAAACTTTAAAGAACCAACTAGCTCCCAGTATGCTAAAAGAAACTAAAACCAACCCAACCACTCTCAACCCTACATGGCTGGGCCCCAAACCTAATGGTCTTTTCCGTTGTGGAGGAAACAGGTGTATAACCTGTAAACATATAAAAGTCCGGTCACCAGACACTCTTCTGGACGGGGAGGGCAATACGATACAACCCACTGGGTTCATGAATTGCAATACAGACTATCTCATCTATTTGCTGACCTGCCCCTGTCATCTCAGGTACGTAGGGAGAACCACCAGGCGAATTGAAATCCGCTTCCTAGAACATCGACGCAACATCTCCAAACATCTGACTAACCACAGTATACCGAGACACTTTCTCGAGACACATGCTGGGAATCCAGAAGGCCTCACCCTCATAGGTCTAGAACACATTACTAGAACACCTAGAGGCGGAGATCGCTTCAGCAGACTCTGTAGACAAGAGGTCTACTGGATGTACAGACTCCGCACTGTATATCCAGATGGCCTCAATGAGGCAGTAGAACTCAACACCATCATAAACTAAAGTTTTCTCTTGATCAACATCCCTATATAACATTCTCTTTCCAGTTTTTTTCACCCTTCCCCTACCACCCCCCTCCCCCACCTGTCCCCTCCCCCCCCCCCTACCCCAACGGGTTTAGTTCTCTTACCCTGAACTAGAGGTCAATATACACAAGTGTATACTAGAATGTAATAAATACAGTATGCTAAAAATGTTCCCTACATGATGATATTCTCAGTATGATTCAACACACAATATTTGAGAAAGCTTATGCCACTGTATAGAACTTTGGGATACTACAGTGGAATATATCTAAATATTTATTCTTATATATATATATTTCTTTTTCTCTCTTTTGTATAAATGGGAAGGTTCCCCCCCCCCCCCCCCCCTTTCCTTTGTAAAATAACTCATTTTTCAGAATATCCTTTCCCATAAGACAGGCTAAAAATCAAAAATTATCACTAGTCACTTGCACAACGTTTTATTGTCTAATAGCATAAGTCTGAAAAATGTACATAAATTGGTTATCATTCCTTCTAAACTGTGATATGTACACTTATATGTATATATAATCCCTTTTCTCTATATTATATGTACCCTTTTCAGTTTATTTATCTCTCACCAGTATACTCTCCGCATTTATTATATATCTGTGTAAAATCCCTCTGCTTAGGCGTTTATTGTTATGCACTGCTTTATTTATTTATATGAATTGACAGCAACGCTGTCCAGCTGGAAGATTGTAACCCCTTTTTACATAATCACAGACGCCGTCTTCCCTTATCAAAGATGGCGTCTTCACTACTTCCTGGGTTAATCGTTGGTCAGAATACTGTAACAGATCCTTGCAGCTACTGTGGAGCGCAACAAGGAACACCTTGCGCTCCACAGCTAGGAGATGCTCCGCCCTCTGACGTGCCCAATAGCCGCCGCACCATACACAATACCAGTGATGACGCATCATGTTAAATTATCCGGAAGTGCCGTGCGTTCCATATACAGGAAACACGACATCTTCCGGAAACTCCATGCGTTCCATAGGACGCCAGTATCAACATCCGGTTGGTACTAGATAGTTTTTTACGCTCTTTATGCTTTTACAACACTCGTTTTTATATTTATGTGTCATATTTACTGTTAGCCTCTCCTGCTCATGCCCCTCATATATATACTAATATGTTTTGAATGCTTAGTGAATTGATTACATGCACATGTGCCAATGGAAATTGAGATAAGCCAGTGGGTATATAAACCCCTCAGTGACAACACCATGTACACCTTGATAAAGCCAATTCTTGGCGAAACGCGTTGGTGAACTAAGAGGGTGCTCTTAACCAGTTTTTGGACCTTTGCCATTTACTATTGCTTTGATCCGGACCAGTCTCCTTGTTTATTATCCTATAACATCACGGATATCTATTGGGAACTTACAAAGAACCCATCCAGGATTAAACCCGAACGGAGGACATCTATTTTAAGAGGAGATTAACACTCCACATCTATTCCTACCGCGGGTGACTCTGGACACTTGGTCACCACATGACCCAGCTACTCACAAGGAGACACCATAGGAACGGACCTACCTATCAGTGGCTACATAAATACGGTACCGTATCTACTGGACAATTTCTAATACCCCTCTATTAATTTTACCTGGCGGATTTATACATTTATATCTTTATGTCATACCCCATGTTTTTATACATGTTTTTTAAATAAATATATCACTTTTATATTCCATTGGCACACATTGTTTATTACTCCCCCATTTTATAGCGCAGTGTACCCCCTTGTTTTTCTCTGTATTCTATAGGAGGTTGACTACCCCCTACCCACACTGCAGCTTGGCGAAGCACCCCGTATCTCTTGCGCCCCCTACACGAGGCGGTAACTCCACCCCCTCTCCCCCCAGCTCTCCATATTGTCATGTGTTATATTGCAGGGTTGCCGACTTTAACCCCTTCCCGCCGCAGCCTGTTTTTGCCTTCCTGACAGAGCCCTTTTTTTTCAAATCTGACATGTATCACTTAAGTGGGGATAACTTTTTTTTGCTTTTACTTATCCCAGTGATTTTGAGATTGTTTTCTCGTAACACATTGTACTTCAAGTTAGTGGTAAATTTGGGTCGATACAGTCTGTTTTTTTTTGTGAAAAATACCAAAATGTCGTAAAAAAATTGAAAATTTAGCAATTTTCAAAATGTTACATTTTCTGCTTGTGAGACAAATAATCATACCACTCAAAATAGTTAATAACTAACATAGACCATATGTATACTTTATGTTTCCATCATTATTTCAACCTCCTTTTAATTTTTTTGGACACTAGGAGGCTTAAAATATGAATAGCAAATTCTCAAATTTTCAAGAAAATTTCAAACACTGATTTTTTTAGGGACCAGTTCAGATCTGATGTGACTTTGAGGGACTTGTATGTGAGACACCCCCATAAATGATGCCATTTCAAAAACTGCACCCCTCACAGTATTCAAAACAGCATTTTGGAAGTTTGTTAACCCTTTAGGTGTTTCACAGGAATTAAAACAAAGTGTAGGTGAAATTTCAAAATTTCATTTTTTTTGCAGATTTTCAATTTTAATACATTTTTCTAAGGAACACAGTAGATTTTACTAGAGAAATGTGACTAAAAATTGATTCCCCCAATTCTTTTGTTTTCATAAATATCCTATATGTGGCCCTAGTGTGCACGTTGACCAAACCACAGGCTTCATAATAGAAGGAGCACCTACTTGATTTTGGAGCCTCCTTTTTATGAGATTATTTTTTAGGCACCATGTAGGTTTCTAGGCACCATAAGATGCTAAAAGTTAGGAACCCCCCCACAAGTGACCCCATTTTGCAAACTACACCCCTCAGGGAATTCATCTAGGGGTATAGTGTACATTTCAAACCCCCAGGGGTTTCACCAATTGTGGTACAACTGGGCTGTGAAAATGAAAAATTACATTTTTTACACAAAAATGCAGTTCTGGCTCAAAATTTTTCATTTTCACAAGGAATGAAGGAGACAAAGCACCCCAAAATCTGTGCCCCAATTTCTCCCGAGTACGGCAATGCCTCACATGTGACCAAAAAATACCATTTGGGTGCATGGCAGGACTCAGAAGGGAAGGAGTGATATTTGGATTTTGCAGCACAGATTCTGGTGGAATGTTGGTGGGTGCTATGTCGCATTAGCAAGACCCCCGAAGCACCAATACAGTGGAACCCCCCCACAAGTGACCCCATTTTGCAAACTACACCCCTCAGGGAATTCAACTAGGGGTATAGTGTACATTTCAAACCCCCAGGGGTTTCACCAATTGTGGTACAACTGGGCAGTGAAAATGAAAAATTAAATTTTTTACACAAAAATGCAGTTCTGGCTCAAAATTTTTCATTTTCTCCCGAGTACGGCAATGCCTCATGTGTGACCAAAAAATGGCAGGACTCAGAAGGGAAGGAGTGATATTTGGATTTTGCAGCACAGATTCTGGTGGAATGTTGGTGGGTGCTATGTCGCATTAGCAAGACCCCCAAAGCACCAATACAGTGGAACCCCCCACAAGTGACCCCATTTTGCAAACTACACCCCTCAGGGAATTCATCTAGGGGTATAGTGTACATTTCAAACCCCCAGGGGTTTCACCAATTTTGATACAACTGGGCTGTGCAAATGAAAAATTACATTTTTTTACACAAAAAATAAGGTATGAAGGAGAAAAAGCACCCCAAAATCTGTGCCCCAATTTCTCCCGAGTATGGCAATGCCTCATATGTGACCAAAAAATACCAGTTGGGTGCATGGCAGGACTCAGAAGGGAAGGAGTGATTTTTGGATTTTGCAGCTCAGATCCTGGTGGAATGAATGGTGGGTGCTATGTGGCATTAGCAAGACCCCCGAAGCACGGTGAAATGATGAACCTAATAATCCATAGATGTGTGGTATATTTTAAAACACTCCTTTATACATAGGCCGGGTTTGTCGGGGCAAGTTTCACAGTGGAAAATAGTATCCTTTCTTATTCCCTTTTTATAGCAAACTTTGCACCTTTTTTGTGTCCTGCCCTTTTTTGCAGTGGAGGGGATTTCGTTAGAAAAATGCTGCCCTGGTACAATACGGGGGCCAGTACTAGAAGTACTGGGGCCCTCTGCCTGCTGGTTCCCAAATATTAGGCCCTTTATGACTTCCTCTTGAAAGTGCATAAATGTCCCCCTCTGGCTGGTAGAACGGAATAGCACGTAAGCTTTATACAGTGCCATCTGGATGATATACACGGCCAGCTTCTTGTACCAGATTTTTGTTTTCCGCAGGGCACTGTACGGCTTCAGTACCTGATCTGAAAGATCCACTCCGCCCATGTACTTATTGTAATCTAGGATACAATTAGGTTTTGAGGTGTGGGTACTGGTACCTTGTACAGGGACGGAGGTGGTACTGTCTCCATGAATTGTTGTCAGTATAAGGACATCCCTCTTGTCCTTATATTTGACCAACAACATATTTTCGGTGGATTGTGCCCTGCTTTCACCCCTTCTCAGTACTTGGGCAATGTGCGTTTTTGGGAGGCCTCTTTGGTTCTTGCGCACAGTACCGCAAGCTGCTGTACCTCTTGAACCAAGGGCCTTAAACAGGGGGATGCTAGTGTAAAAGTTATCCACATAGAGGTGATAACCTTTATCCAGGAAGGGGTGCACTAAATCCCAGACAATTTTTCCACTAACACCTACGAGGGAGGGGGGGCATTCTGGCGGTTCAATTCTTGAATCCTTCCCTTCATATACCCTAAACCTGTGGGTGTACCCTGAGGTGCTTTCACACAGTTTATACATTTTTATGCCATACCTTGCCCTCTTACTGGGAAGGTACTGGCGGAATTTAACCCTTCCTTTAAAATGTATAAGGGACTCGTCGATACAAATAAATTTTTCAGGGATGTACATCTCTGCAAATTTGGCACTGAAATGATCAATGACCGGCCTGACTTTGAATAGCCGGTCAAAGGTGGGATCATCTCTGGGTGGGCACTGTGCATTATCGGTGTAATGTAAAAATTTAAGGATTGTCTCAAAACGAGTCCGAGCCATGGCCATACGGTAAAGTGGGGTGCTGTACAGAACATCTGTACTCCAATATTGCCTAATTTCTGGCTTTTTTACTATGCCCATATGTAACACCAGACCCCAAAACGTCATCATCTCTACTGCATCTACAGGGGTCCACCTAGCAAATGATGACGTGGGGTTTTGAGCAATAAACTGCTGGGCATATAAATTACTTTGGTCCACCATTAAATTTATAAAATCATCAGAGAAAAATAATTTGAAAAAGTCAATTTCTCTGATACCTGTTGAATCAAATTGGATTCCTGGGATGGCCAAAAACTCAGGAACCTGGGGCTCAAAATTGTCTGGTGGAGGGGTCCATACGGGATCAATCATTTGGGGGGGGGTCTCAGCTGCTCTACGGGGGCGTCTTTGAGGGGGTCCCTCATCACTAGAGGAGGAAGATGAGGTTAAGACGAATCCTTCAAATTCCCCGCTTGCATCACTGGCTGTGTCAGAGTCAGAGGCAAGTATGGCATATGCCTCCTCCGCTGAATACATTCTTCTGGATGACTGGGATGACATTTGGGATGACATTTGGGATGCCATTTTTATTTTTGTGTTTCTGTAAGTGTAATGTTTCAACATGTGTATAGTGTAGGGGGGGTACAAACTTTATTTCAACACGGGGGGTATGTAGTGTGTAGTGTGTATGTAGTACAGGAATTTGATCCCAATAAAAAAAAAAAAAATTAGATCAACCCTGTGGCAAAAATGCTGATCTGTGATGTACGTCACTCAGCAACTTCAAGGCAGCTTTTGGTACAACGTACCAGGTCCTGCGCCAAAAATTGAGCACAGATGTTGGTCAGTAACGTCCGTCACTGAACAGCGCTCAAAGGCAACAGGAATTTGATCCCAAAAAAAAAAAAAAAATAGATCAACCCTGTGCCGAAAATGCTGATCAGTGATGTACGTCACTGATCAGCGCTCAACGGCCACAGGACACCCACAAAAGCAACGTGGGTGTAAAAACAATTTAAAAAAAATAAACCACAGCACTCTCCAAAAAAAAAACAATTTAAAAAAACTGCAGAAAAAAAATTATATCAACCCTGTGCCAAAAATGCTGTTCAGTGATGTACGTCACTGATCAGCGCTCAGCGGCCACAGGACACCCACAAAAGCAACGTGGGTGTAAAAACAATTTAAAAAAAATAAACCACAGCACTCTCCAAAAAAAAACAATTTAAAAAAACTGCAGAAAAAAAATTATATCAACCCTGTGCCAAAAATGCTGTTCAGTGATGTACGTCACTGATCAGCGCTCAGCGGCCACAGGACACCCACAAAAGCAACGTGGGTGTAAAAACAAAACCCCACTGCACTCTCCAAAAAAAAAAACTGCAGATCAGTGATGCAGTGATGCAACACTGATTAGCAGTGAGGGGCAGCAGGCACACAACTGTGGGTGCAACCTGACAGGGTATATATAAAAAAAAAAAACCCTGCACCCCCAAAAAGTTGCTGATCAGTTAATTTATACTGATCAGCACAAAATGAGGGGCAGCAGGGGGGGCAGCAGTCAGTTGCACAGGCAGCACAACCTTTGGTGCAACTGACAGGTATATATATTAAAAAAAAAACCCTGCACCCCCAAAAAGTTGCTGATCAGCACAGATATACTGATCAGCACAAAAGGGGGGGCAGCAGACACAAAATATAGCACTCTCTATCACTCTCTGTCACTCACACAGGAAGTCACAAGATCCAGGAAGCATCCAGCTGCTGGCAGCACGCTACCAGCGGTGATCAGGTAAGTATCAGGCAAGGATCAGGTCAGTATATCACGACAGATTGGCACGGTGACCGCTCTGCGCGCAATTCCAGACCGGAATGGCGTCTGCAGCGCAGTCACCGTTAGTTTAAATCACGCGCCATGGCTGTGATTGGTCCGTCGGTCCGACGGACCAATCACAGCCTTGGGGGCAGGTGGGGTGAGGTGTGGTCATCACCGGTGACCCCCTCACGCCCCCTCACACCCGGCGGTGATTGATCCCTGTGTTACCGAGCGTCTGATTCGCCGGTAACACAGGAAAACGCTGCGATTGGCTGTTCACATTGAACAGCCAATCGCAGCGATCGCCGACGGGGGGGAGGCATCGCCGCCCCCCCTGGGCATGCTGGGACATGTCTGCTGTCAGGGACAGCAGACATCGTCCCTCTGTCACCGCGTCCCTAGACGTGGTGACAGTTTAAAGTCATGACGTATATATACGTCATGTGTCGGGAAGTACATCCCGGCCATGACGTATATATACGTCAAATGTCGGGAAGGGGTTAATATTCTCCTCTCCGGGAGAAGCCCAGAGAGGAGAGTTTCAGCAGCTGGTCGGGGCGGGGCTTGAGCGTGACGTCACTAAGCCCGCGCCCCCATGATGTTAAACGGGGGAATTTGCGTATCTCTGTGGAGGGGACGGGGCTAAAATGACCCGATTTGCCATTTTAGCTCCGCCCCCTACTCTGAGACCCGCGGATTGCGGCATTTAAATGCTGCGATCGGTGGCGCAGCGGGGGTCCCCCCTGAATCCGGGGGGCCGGAAGGGGGACCCGATTTTCGGGAGACTACCAGCCATTCCGGGAGGGTAGACAACCCTGTTATATTGTACATGTGATTTCTGTTGTTGCATATGAGTGTTGTATTAATAACATAGAGCAGTGGTTCCCAAACTGTGTGCCTAGGCTCCCTGGGGTGCCTCGGGACACTTTCAGGGGTGCACACGGGTTGGTGGTCCAGGACCAATTCAAATTATTTATGAGCAATTATTTATGGACAAAACCAGAGCTGGTGGCTGCCAATCATAAAATGTGTCCAATCAGAAGCAAATCCTGCCCTTTACCACATAACTGCCACTAAGAAGCCCATACAAGCACAATCTACTTAATTTATATATATATATCCTTTTGGGCCTAGGGGTGCCGTGGAAATATTCTGATACTCTAGGGGGCCGTGATTCAAAAATTGGGAACCACTGACCTAGAGGAAATGCTACAGGTTATTGTATATTCACACTGGTGCGTGATATCACAATTTAAGACGACGCTATTGCCAACAGCATGGCATACCCTTCCAGGGAATGGGTGTGGTTCCACCTAATTTAGGCCGACATGCATTGGGTCAACCACCGAAGGTCAACATGGCTTAGGTCGACATGGTTGGAAGGTCGACAAAAGCATTAGGTCGACAATAGCAAGGTCAACAGTCAAAAGATCGACATGATTTTTTTTAAAACATTTTTGTCCTGAATGTCGACAAAGTGAACATGGACACCGTCAAAGTGTACCCATACCTGTCTACTTTTTATCACTCCTCTCCAGGGGAAGCCCGGAGAGGAGTGAAAGGGAGCGGGACGAGGCTACGTGTCGGGGGCGGGACAAAGCTGATGTCACCAGCCCCTGCCCCCATGATAGTCAGCCGCATTAATTTGCAGGTCCGTGGCTTGGGGGAGGGGCTAAAATGACACAATTCACATCATTTTAGCCTCGCCCCCTCCCTGCAGACCTGCCATATTTGGGATTTTATACAGCGAGGAGGGGGGGGCTTCGGCGGTGATGCGGGAGACTTGCCCTCCTTCCCAGGGGGGCCGGGAGGGGGACACGATTTGCAGGAACCTCCCGGCCATTCCGGGAGGGTAGGCAAGTATGAGTTTACCACGCCCCCTCGCATGGCTCGCAGCGCTTGCCATGCTTCAGGCACACTATTCTATTCTCCCTCCAAGCCCTAGTATATGGGAGGGCATCAAAAAATTCATGTCGACCTTACCATTATCGACCTACAGCTACAGTAATGCTAAAATACCTTGATAATGAGCGAGATGAGAGGAGAATGACCAGACTGGATTAAACAGTCTGGCCAATAGCAGCTGGGTTCTACTTCTGTCAGCTAAGAGCAGGAAACTGTGTGTATAGTGTACAAAATGGTATTCCAGTTCATTAATGTACCAATGCAGTGTTGCAGAATAGATGTGTGGAAATTGGTGTGTGTGTGTGTGTGTGTGTGGGGGTGGCCGTTCGTGCGGGTGGTGGGCGGCGTTTATATGACCTGCAAGAATGGGTCAACAAGAATAACACCAATGCTTCATGTCACAAAGCACATATCATCTCAAGCTGGTTCCATGAACATGACAATAAGTTCTGTATTCCCCAATGGCATCTAGTCACCGTATCCCATACGGCTCCGTTGGGACATTGCAGAACAGGGGTTATAGAGCATACATGTGTAGTGACAAATCTGCTGCAACTATGTGATGCTATCACGTCACCATGGACCAGAGTCTCTGTGGAATACTTTCAGCATCTTGTTCAGTCCATCAGAAAGAATTCAGACTGATCTGGGGAGATGTGTACATGTGGGAAAAGGCGACTACCGTGTATTAGAGGTGTCCATGAGTATGGGTTATGTTTATTGTTAAGCAGCACCAGATAATGTAGTTTATGTTGTTTATTGCGTAACTATAACGTTGAAATTGACAGAATAACAACATTAAGATTAAGCTACGTGTGGGAGGGGTACGGTGCCCATACACTTATGCGATTGAATGCGATGCGACCTCGCAATGCGATGTCCCATTGCATCCAATCGCAACTTATGGTACCTAAAGTGCCTTCTTCCAGCACCCAGTGCCGCATGCCATCTGCGATCTTACATCAGGTGCTGGAAGAGGGCAGGTGGCGGGCAGCAGAGTAGAGTAGCGCAGTGAAGGAGCGCTGTCGGGAGGAGGAGGTCAGTGGCAGAATTTGAAAAAACTGCCACTCTCAGCCAATCAAAGGCTTCACATTCAGGCGGCAGCTGATTGGCTGAGAAAGCTCTCTCTCAGCCAATCATAGGGCCGCCCAGTGTTTTAAACAGTTTTTTCAAATTCTGCTGCTGCCGCTGACCCTTGCCGCTCACCAGATATCCTTCACAGCATTACGCTACTCCAATGGATGCCACCAGTGTTCCCTCCGGCCCCCTCTCCCTGAATCTGACGCCGCAGAAAGTGCTTCCTCCACCTACTGCCCGCCGATTGCATTTGAGCGATCGCTTGTGGTTAAGAGCACATGCGATCACTTCTGAAATTCGATAGATATCATGTGCAGCACATGCTCAGGGCAGCCGAGAGGGGGGGGAGCAGGTACAAATTACCCGGGCCCAGGCTTGCTGGAGGGGCCCCGCAGGGGCCCTGGTCCGACCCCTCCCTTCCCCCTCCATCCCTCCCAGGTAGCAAAAGCAGCACACACTTCTATAGCATTTGCTGTGCTGACAGCAGGCTCAGCATGAGTATCTCACTGACAGTCTGAGAGGTCATGCTGCTGAGATTCCAGTTTTTAGAGTTTTCTTTCACCCTCCTCTAAACATTTTGGGGGCATGGCCTAAGTGGGGGAGGTGCCAACACCTCCCCCACTTAGGCCACGCCCACAAATTTTACCGGGGCCCAGCATTCCTCTCGGCTGCCCTGCACATACTATATATTGACGTGACCAGTGGCGTAACAATAGGCCCGCGGTCGCGGGAGGCGCTGTGTAAGTGCAGGAGCCGGGGGTCTGCGGGGCTATTGTAATGCCGCTGTGCTGCGGCCGGGACCCTCAGATTTACCTGTCTGCGCAGCGGTCCCGGCTCCCCTCTTGCCCTTGCTTCTGTAGTGCTGAAATGAAAATGGACCATCATAAAATATCCGCCCCATAGAGCAGACAGTACTCAAAAACTGGGGGCGGACATTTTGTGATGGTCCGTTTTCATACCAGCAGAAGCCAGGACAGGAGGGGAGCCGGGACCATAGACAAAATCTGCGGGTCCCGGCCAGAGCACAGCGGAGCAGCGGAGGCTAAGGCACGGAGGCCTGGGCTGCGGTGGGGATTTATGCCACTGGATGTGACATTGCGTTGCATGTTACACAAAATGTGTACACGATCATTCGAATTATCGAACAGATATTGTCAAAATCAAATGATTCTATGCAATAGTTCACAAGTGTATGGGCTACATTACAGTTGGGCTGCAAAGAAAGGTTAGGGTTAGGCTGTGGAGGGGAGGTAAGGGTTAGGGTTAGGCTGTGGGAGGGAGGTAAGGGTTAGGGTTAGGCTGTGGGAGGGAGGTAAGGGTTAGGGTTAGGCTGTGCCAGGTGAGGTAAGGGTTAGGCTCTGGTGGGGAGGTAAGGGTTAGGGTTAGGCTCTGGTGGGGAGGTTAGGGTTAAGCTCTGGCGGGGAGGTAAGGGTTAGGCTGTGGGAGGGAGGTAAGGGTTAGGCTGTGCCAGGTGAGGTAAGGGTTAGGCTGTGGAGGTAAGGGTTAGGGGTAGGCTCTGGTGGGGAGGTAAGTGTTAGGGTTAAGCTGTGGAGGCGGAGGTTAGGGTTAGGCTGTGTAGGGGAGGTAAGGGTTAGGGTTAGGCTGTGTAGGGGAGGTAAGAGTTAGGGTTAGGCTGTGTAGAGGAGGTAAGGGTTAGGGTTAAGCTGTGGAGGGGGAGGTAAGGGTTAGGGTTAGGCTGTGGAGGGGAGGCAAAGGTTAGGGTTAAGCTGTGGAGGGGGAGGTAAGGGTTAGGGTTAGGCTGCGTAGTGGAGGTAAGGGTTAGGGTTAAGCTGTGGAGGGGGAGGTAAGGGTTTGGGTTAGGCTGTGGAGGGGAGGTAAAGGTTAGGGTTAAGCTGTGGAGGGGGAGGTAAGGGTTAGGGTTAAGCTGTAGAGGGGAGGTGAGGTGAGGGTTAGGCTGTGGAGGGGGAGGTAAAGGTTAGGGTTAGGCTGTGGAGGGGAGATAAAGGTTAGGGTTAAGCTATGTAGGGGAGGTAAGAGTTAGGGTTAGGCTGTGTAGAGGAGGTAAGGGTTAGGGTTAGGCTGTGTAGAGGAGGTAAGAGTTAGGGTTAGGCTGTGTAGAGGAGGTAAGGGTTAGGGTTAAGCTGTGGAGGGGGAGGTAAGGGTTAGGGTTAGGCTGTGGAGGGGAGGTAAAGGTTAGGGTTAAGCTGTGGAGGGGGAGGTAAGGGTTAGGGTTAGGCTGTGTAGAGGAGGTAAGGGTTAGGGTTAAGCTGTGGAGGGGGAGGTAAGGGTTAGGGTTAGGCTGTGGAGGGGAGGGGAGGTAAAGGTTAGGGTTAAGCTGTGGAGGGGGAGGTAAGGGTTAGGGTTAAGCTGTGGAGGGGAGGTGAGGTGAGGGTTAGGCTGTGGAGGGGAGGTAAGGGTTAGAGTTAGGCTGTGGAGAGGAGGTAAGGGTTAGGGTAAGGCTGTGGAGGGGAGGTAAAGGTTAGGGTTAAGCTGTGGAGGGGGAGGTAAGGGTTAGGGTTAGGCTGTGTAGAGGAGGTAAGGGTTAGGGTTAAGCTGTGGAGGGGGAGGTAAGGGTTAGGGTTAGGCTGTGGAAGGAAGGTGAGGTGAATGTTAGGCTGTGAAGTGGAGGTAAGGGTTAGGCTGTGGAGGGGGAGGTAAGGGTTAGAGTTAGGCTGTGAAGGGGGAGGTAAGAGTTAGGGTTAAGCTGTGTAGGGGAGGTAAGAGTTAGGGTTACGCTGTGGAGGGGGAGGTAAGAGTTAGGATTAGGCTGTGGAGGGGGAGGTAAGGGTAAGAGTTAGGCTGTGGAGGGGGAGGTAAGAGTTAGGGTTAGGCTGTGGAGGGGGAGGTAAGGGTTAGAGTTAGGCTGTGGAGGGGGAGGTAAGAGTTAGGGTTAGGTTGTGGAGTGGAGGTAAGGGTTAGGGGCTAGGCACTAGAGAGAAAGTCACTTTTAGCAAGACAGTCTTGTGTCACATGGGGGGCTTGGGGCGGGGGGACACCATCACCGTTGCTCTGCATAGCATGGCATCTATACACTGTGAAGTGACACAAAATGCACCCCTGGTGACAGTAATGTCACCAGGGGTGTTGTGTCCTACCACCCCCTTTTCAGCAAGCCCAACAAAGCCCCACCCATTTCCGAGGCCCATCCCCTTTTTTATGTGCGCATGTGAAATGTCCCGAATCCACTGTCACCAATGTTGGGAGATATGGGGTAACGGAACTGATTAGGGAGAGGGGAATCCTCCTCCAAAAGGGAGGATGAAAGCCTAACCTTGAAATGACAGTGACATTACCACCGGGACCCATGTATTCTAGATACTGTCAATGACAGGCAGCATCGCTTTCTCTGAATTATTAGGAATGACCGACATTTAGGGTCCTGTCAATGTTTTTCTGAATCAGGCCCCAAGTTGCTATGCAGAGGTGAGAGTAGGAGCTAATTTAGCTGCGACTCCTTGAAGGCTTATGCCAACATGATGCCCACCATGGCAAGTCTGTGGGCCAGTGTTGTTGCCATGCCTAGGAAAGAGAACTTCTTCCATCATAGAAACAGCTGCGATTATTGACTTGTTCTGAGCTCCATCAATCTTCTATTACAAACACAGATAAAGTGCTCTGACATAGAACAAGTAGAGGAACAATTGGGAAGAGAGGCTGCAGCCTCGCAGCACAGTCATCAGTCAGCAGGGGAAGGCTGGTCCCGTCATTGTAGGATCTGGGTGGCAGAGAGAACATTCCTTCCATGTGGCCGTGCGGAATGTTCTGATGTTATACTTGCACTGTGAGTAGTGTATATAGGGCCTGATTACAGTTTACTGAGTGTCTGAGACACCACTACCCCCCCTCCCGCGCCCCTGCCGAATACACGCCCTCCCCCCCTCGCCGCCGCAGCCGATCCCCCTCGCTACCATGCAAGGGAATGTATAATGAAAACACGGTACTTGTGTATTATCTGGGCGCCCAATTTTTTCATCGCATGGCAAAAAATTGCGTCGCATCGCATGCAATCATATCGCATGCAATCATATCGCATGCGATGCGACGCAATTGGACACGATTTTTAATTGTACAGGCACCCATATGCCTGATTCCTATGTTAAATGCCCCCCCAGACCCATTTTTTTATTGTACACCCACCCTGATGGGTAATTACTATGTTAAATGCCCCCCCATTGTTAACGGCACCCCACTATGAAAGCCAACCCGAAGCATGGCGAGCGCAGCGAGCCCGCGAGGGGCGGCTGTACGCATCTTCCAACCTTTTCATACCCCCACTATCCACGTCGGCATATGAAAAGGTCAGAGGACTCGTACCGCCGCCACTCGCGGGCGCGCTATGCTCGCCACGCTTCGGTTTCGCGTTGATACTGGGGTGGCGTTAACAATGGGGGAGGGCATTTCACATAGTAATCACCCATCAGGGTGGGTGTACAATTAAAAATCGGGTCTGGGGGTGCATTTAACATTGGAATCAGGCATCAGGGTGCCTGTGCAATGTAATATTGGGTATAATCTTGTTGCATCGCATTGCACGCCATAATAATGGCATGCGATGTGACGCAATATTAAAATTGAATACTCTGCCCGGGAAAGACTCAAATCAGGTCCCGTTGCATTGTATCGCATGCCTTAATTAGTGGCATGCGATATATCGGGCGCCCAGATAATACACAAGTACCGAAAACACATCCGCTCACATGCCTCTGACCATCACATATAGAAGTCAGTTGGAGCAGTGCCGGGACAAAGGCAGAGCGTGCGCCTGACATCCTGTGACGTCAGCCACCCTTCCCAGCACACATCGTCTCACCCACATACCCATGGGAACGGCCAGTGTTTTCAATGGGTTGCCCATAAAACGCTGGACGTTGCCATGGGTAGCCCCCCGTCCCACCACTGTCCGCCCCCAGCCTGCCCCCGATCCTTGGGAATGGCTCAGCAACTATGCAAGTTGTTTGCAATGGGGGACTGCACATAATAGACCATGCGCAGAGCCCCAAACATCAGAATTCACACTGTTCCAAATGAATTAAAATGAGGGCTATAGTGAGAATAATGAATGCAAATTGCCCATAGCAACCAATTAGAATCTACAGATGGAGCGGGCCTTATCTTTGGCTGGCGCTCGCCAGATGCCTTTCACTTGCGAGCGCCGGCGATAGAGACTGGGACGCGCGTGCGTCTCACGTGCACGGGCGTCCCAGAATCACGGCGGCTGGGCAGTGTCTCCCTGCCCGTCTCCGCTTCAGGGAGACGCTGCCCAGTTCAGGGGGGGGGGGGTGGGGTCGGGCAGCGAGGGGGACCAGTGGCGACGGCGGGGACCCCTCGCCATGCTCCGTTGCCATGGGGCGTGCGAGCGTGTCGCGCGCGCCCCTTGCGGTAGCCAGCCGCTGGCGGTGGATGGCGGTAGAAACACCATCCACTGCAAAGATTTAGCCGTCTCCATCTGTACTTCTTATTTAATTAGCACCTTCTAGAAGATAATAGATAGAACCTGATTGGTTGCCCATAGCAACATCCCATCTGAGATAAAAAACACTTTCAGAGGCGTGGATGGGTGAATGAGTGTAGATCAGGGATGGGGAACCTTCGGCCCTCCAGCTGTTGAACTACACATCTCAGGATGCCCTGCTACAGTTTTGCTATTTGGCCATGCTAAAACTGTAGCAGGGCATGCTGGGATGTGTAGTCCAACAACAGCTAGAGGGCCGAAGGTTTCCCATCCCTGGTATAGATCATAGTAACGGTGTCTAGGTCAGGGATGGGGAACCTTCAGTCCTTCAGCTGTTAAACTACACATCCCAGAATGCTTTGCTACAGTTTTAGCATGGCCAAATAGCTAAACTGTAGCAGGCTAGCTCAACACCAAAAGGTCACCACTGAAAAAAGGTCAACACAATCAACACGTTGACATATAACAAAAAAAAGTTTTCACTTTTTATTTGGTGTCCATGTTGACACGTGAGCATGTGAGACCCCGATTAGTGCACAGCTTTGCTTGCCATGCTCACCATTCCCAACGGGAATACTCCTTGTTAGTGGTAACGTGTTGACCATTCCTTGTAACGACCATGAACATCTCGACCTTTTTTCCTATAACGACCTTCTGTCTATTTTGATCCAGTGCATGTTGAACATATGCTGCCGATCCAGACACCGTTGACCTATCATCCGGCTCCCCGCAGATAGACTCAGCCTATCAGCAACATCAGTCACAGTTCCATCCTTAACCCTTTCAGTGCCAACATCTCTGCAAGAGATGTTCAAAATAGCTTTTAAAAACCCCAGCGTCGCTCACATTTGTTATATAAATTCAAATATTTTTTTTTTTATGTAAGGTAACCATTACAGGTCATTATGATGAATACAAGTGTTTACTTGGCAAATTCACTTGGCACTCAGAGGGTTCATGTATTCTATGACTGATTAGAGCAACAGAAGATGCGCTGGGTGTTTTCATTGTTTGTCGCAAGTGTCCATTAGTGCAGCGCTGCGGTATACTAGTGTAGGGACTCGGAGCTAGAACATGGTCTAGAAAACGTTGAAAAGAACTATCTGAGTTGATTCAAAGCTGTGAGGACATTTATCCTTTGAAAGGGTTCAAAATAATTTCCAGGATAACTGATATTTTTCAGGCAGTCTGATTCGATCTTGATAACTGCGGCTGCATGAGGTTCAGGATAGAAATGCCATTTGTTGTATATGTTCCATCGGATCGGCTGCAGGGTGTGACTAATTTACACGGGACTGTTCAGGTGAGTTCCCTCGGTATGGAAATATATTGATGCGCCCGCAGTTTGGATCACTAAGTTAAAAGAACCCAAGTTATCAAATGGGCCGTATCAGAGCTAATCTTAGAGTCATGAGAGGAGGATCACCCCAGTGCACAGCCATGTGAAGAGGGGAAAATCCACTTGCGGCACTCCGAAAAAATGCTGGAATGATGCCCATGAGTGCTGGCTGGCTGTCAATCATCCTGCACATGGCCTGCAATCACAGGCCATCGCTGGCTGTGGCCGTACAGCCTGATCGTGCATGTGTACTGTGGACCATGTGCATGCATGGTCCTCCAATACTCACCAAGGTTGCAAATTCGCAGTCTGCGATCAGGGCTGATTGGGCCCAATATCAGTGCAGGCTATGTACCCGATTCAGACCTGATTGCATGACTGCAAATCTGCATGCTGGCCAATTATTGATGAATGGCACATGCCTATGGGATGCAATGCATATGCACAAAGCTGGCCAGCGATGAGATCCTGCTACGATTTCTATTAGCAAGCCATTGGCAAGATGACAGGAAGTAGTTGTCTGGAGGATGGGGGGGGGGGGGGGGGGTAACTGGACATTTCATGAAGTGCCAAGCCATCATCTGTTGGTGGTCTTCCGATGTCCATCCCTTTCACATATAAGTGCTGCCTACCCAATGGGATAACAAACACTTTTGTTTGAGTTCCTACTGCCATGGGAAGGCATTCACTGACAATTGAATTCCCCCTTTTATCCCATGTATGCCATACTTGCCTACTTTTGAAAACTAGTTTCAGGGAGATTATAGTTTGTAGTAGAATGTTGCACAGTGCCCCATTGAGGGGGTGTGTCATGCTCCATCCAAAGGGCGTGTCTAGCTCCATATATGGAGAGATTGTGAAAAGAGATTGTGAACGTGGCACCTAGAAGCGTGGGTGTGCACTGCTACATCTGAGAGGAATCATTTACAATGACTTATATCCAAATTTAGATGAGCCCCAAAGCAGTTAGTAAGAGCTACTATACTTGGTAAAGTGCTGGGAAATGGTGCTGATGATTCAATGTAAATGTGTCTGTCTCTCATTCCTTTTTCCCAAAAAAATGTAAGTGTAATGTGGGCTAGGTGACATGAGGGAGATTGCTAGACTAATGAGGGAGAGAGGGAGATTGCTGTTATTTCAGGGAGTCTCCTGCAGAATGCAGGAGGGGAGGTAACTATGGTGTATGGTCCTCTGCTGTTGCCATATTTAGATGGCAATGGTGATAGCGATAGGAGGGCAGGGGGTGTTAAATGTACCTCCATTGTACTCAGTTTTTGGTTTCCCCATACTTCTGGGGTCTTGGAGGAGGAGGGTTTCTTAAATAGGGTGTTTTCATCCTACAGTATTTAGGTCTTTCCTCTTCATCATACCATATCTATTAATTCCCTACAACACATAATAATCGGGTCGGCATCTCTGCGTATATGGCTGATGATACCACTTACATTGATTGATGGTAGTGGCACAGTTCAGGCGATGCAAGGCAGCGATTGGCCGCTCTCTGACAATGACCATTGTCATGAGACCAAGCAGAATTTTTCTGCTGGAATAATTAGATTTTTGTTATACGCATCATTCACCAAGTATACTGTACATGAGGATATATCTGGTGCAGACACTTCATTCTAGTTACAAATGAAAATACTCTTTCCATGACCACTTGCATTTATTTGGAATGTGATGCCATCTAGTGGCAATAAGTAGATGGTGCAATTGCTACAAATCTGCAAGTTGTCTGATTGCTTGGTACAGGAAAAGGGTTAACAATGCAGCACTCGCTGTTGGCATTAGTATATATTTAACAGAGCCACACTCGTTTTCTCCGTCCCATTACGGATGTCTTAACTAGTGAGGTTTATCCGGACCACGTAGTGACACAAGCACCAGTCAGCACCCTCACCTACTGTTAGCGGTGAGGCAAGGGCTGCATATACTGTAGTGGCATTGCCCACATGGAATCACAGCCCCAACTCCGCCAACATGTCAATGCTTTCTACGTGGTGATCCATCTGCGAAGCTCGGCCCAGCATGCAAAGTTCTGTTGCATGGCCCATGGTTCTATACGGGTACGGCTCATAGCGTCAATACTGTGAAGGTCGACATACACTAGGTCGTCAGGGCTTAGGGCCACACAGGAAATAGGTTGACGTGGCTAACCTAGACACGGTCGGAAGGTCAACACAAGCATTAATAATGAGAAGGTCAATGGTCAACATGAGTTGATCATGTTTTTTTGTCCCGAATTTTGACGTAAGTTGACATGGACATCGTGTCAGTGTACTCGCTGCACTCGCCATGCTTCGGGCACGGTGCCTCGCTGCGCTCGAAACATTCTTATACAGTATTCTCCCATCACGCCCTAGTGGATGGTAGGGTATGAAATACCAGCTGTCGGCACATGTCGGCTCAAAAAAAGTGAAACAACCATGTCAACATTTTGACTTTTGACCTTCCCATTGTCGGCCTAATGCTTATGTCAACGTTCCGTCCCTGTTGACCTCAGTCATGTTGACCTATTTTAATGTGTCAACTTAAGCCATGTCGACCTAATGTATGTTGAACTCGTGACCGCATCCCGTTCTAGACTTGCGGAGAGGATTCAGGAGACTTGCTCACCTTAGAACCTGCCTTAGCAGAGTATGTAGAAATGTTCTGGTTTGGATAAGCAGAAGTGTACAAATTCAATATCCATAGGACAGCCTGCTATATGGCAGCTCCTAATTACACTTACCCGCAGAGGGTGCCATAAAAGAACACTCACAATGCCATCTAATCAACTCAGGGTAATAGTGATGTTTTAAATATATATTTATTATTTTTGTGATATAAGTGACTGCACAGGATGCAAATAGCATTAGATGTACAGGAACCTACCCTCCACCCTAAAGGTGCATACACACGGTGTGATTTGAGCTTCTGATTTTGACGATATAATTAAAATCGGAAGAAAAAATTAGCATAAATCGCACAGTGTGTATACAGCTTGTGATGCCGATGGGATCGGTGTCACAAGCCAATTCTGACCATATTGTATACAGTTTAGGGTTTTAGTATATTGGCCTTACTCAAAATCTCTCGTAAATATAGTCAATAATGGATGGTACTTTATCTCTCTCCAAGGTGCAGTACATCTCCCCCATGCCACTGTATTGGCACAAGCATAAGCACTGTAAGACCCAATCAGATGGAGAAATGTCCATGGTCCATTGGAACCTTCATCCACTGTCCCCATGCCTATTCAGACATAGGGACAGATGTACATAGTGTAATAAGCCTTTGAGAGTGATCATTTAGAAAGGGATAAAGACAAAGGACCTACCAACAATCTAACTGCCATGTTACAGGCTGCCAGACATCTAACTTCCGTGTTACAGGTTACCAAACATCTAACTGCCGTGTTACAGGCTACCAACTAACTAAATGCCGTGTTACAGGCTACCAAACATCTAACTGCCGTGTTACAGGCTACCAACCGACTAACTGCCGTGTTACAGGCTACCAACCATCTAACTGCCGTGTTACAGGCTACCAAACATCTAACTGCCGTGTTACAGGCTACCAAACATCTAACTGCCGTGTTACAGGCTACCAACCTCTAACTGCCGTGTAACAGGCTACCAACCATCTAACTGCCGTATTACAGTGTATCAACTATCTAACTGCCACATTACAGGCTTCCAACCATCTAACTGCCGTGTTACAGGCTACCAACCATCTAACTGCCGTATTACAGTGTATCAACTATCTAACTGCCACATTACAGGCTTCCAACCATCTAACTGCCGTGTTGCAGGCTACCAACCATCTAACTGCCCTGTTACAGGCTACCAACCATCTAACCATCTAACTGCCGTGTTACAGGCTACCAAACATCTAACTGCCGTGTTACAGGCTACCAAACATCTAACTGCCGTGTTACAGGCTACCAACCATCTAACTGCCGTATTACAGTGTATCAACTATCTAACTGCCACATTACAGGCTTCCAACCATCTAACTGCCGTGTTACAGGCTACCAACCATCTAACTGCCCTGTTACAGGCTACCAACCATCTAACTGCCGTGTTACAGGCTGTGTTTGAAAACTAATTTAGAAGCTGATTGATTGGTAGCAGGGCTTAAAGTGGTCCTGTAGAGATGGTGGAACTGTTCTATATTACATTTCTGGCACCCCCCCCCCCCCCTGCCAATTATGCTTTTCTGTGCAGGCCAAGGTGGAGGATTAACTATTTTTTTTGCCATTGGAACCCCATTGCCCCTCAGTTTAACCCCTGGTTGGTAGCTTATCTCTCCATCACTCTAAGCTAGGGCTTAGTACATCTGCCCCTTAAAGGTACATTGCAAAACATTGGCTTACATTTTCAGAAAACTTATTTTAAGTACCGTATATACTCGAGTATAAGTCGACCCGAATATAAGCCGAGGCACCTATTTTTACAACAAAAAACTGGGAAAACGTATTGACTCAAGTGGGACCCTCACTTGAGAATAAGCCGAGGGTGGCTTTTTCAGCATAAAAAATGTTCGGAAAAAGTAGGCTTATACTCGAGTATATATGGTACTTTTTTTTTTTATGTTATGCTCAGAACAAATCACTCGTCAGGTTAGCTGTAACTTTGTTTTACCACTGTTATAATGCTTTCTGTTAGTCGACAGTAAGAAATGGGGAACAAGATGACTCCTGCATTAAATTACAGCCAGGGACAGTTTTGAAGCGAATTCTGGCTTCTGTGAAGGGTATGCTTTCCAAAAATATTTCAATTTCTGTTTGTCAAGGGGTAGTTGGATCCAGGCATTGTTCTGCAGCTCTTTAGATTTTAATTATGAAGTTGCAGTGTCAGCCCTGTTAGTAAAGGATATATGAGATTCTGGGTGAAATGTAATACGGTAGGAGGAGAGATTCCGAAAGTGAGAAATTTGGTAAGAAATCTCCAGTTTTTTTTGTGTTTTTTTTTAAAGCGGCAATCATTTACACTGCAAACCCAGTTTGAGTTTGGAGTGTAAATGATTGCCGCTTTTAAAAAACCTGGAGATTTTTTTAACAAATCTATCACTTTGCGAATCTCTCATCCTATTACATTTCACCCTCTGTGTTTAAACCCCATTAATAACATCAGTTTAGCGAAAATAAAATGTAAAAGAAAGGATTCAATTTTTATGGAAGATATTAATACTGCTATACGTACATTAACTACTCCAGGAAGTCGCCAGCCGATGACATCACTATAGAACCTACTCAGAAAAGAAAGCAAATGCATCTGCGATTTTGTACACAGCGACCGTGCGAAAATATGCAAGTGTCACAAGCAGCAGGTGGTGTATAGACGTGCCCATAGCCGGCGTCTCTGGACCGCTGCTTGCTTACAAAGACACAAGTAGCTACACCTATTTTGCTTTCAGTTAACATCCTAATCTTCACAACAAGGTTTCTAATGACAGAACACAGGTGCTAATTAAAGGTGCATACACACAGATAGATCTGGCATACAATGTGGGCGTTCCCGATCGAGTACAAACTATTACAAACTATTATGCATGAACTATCAATCAATAACTATTTGACACCAAATCATTTGTGTAGGAGTTCTGATGATATTGGATTGTTTCCCAAATCTATCCATGTGTATATAACTCATTTTACTAGAATGTAAAAGGTGCAGTAATAGTGTGTACACACGGTCCGATTTCCTCTCCGATGTTGACGATATAGTCAACATCGGATCGGCATCAGAATCCCGATCCGATCCCGATGCGCGTTCATGTATCGGAAGCCAGAAAGTCTTGGCTGCCTTGTCTATATAGTGCAGATCTGCACTATATAGTCAAGATTGGATGCAAATCGGATGTGCCTTAAGATCCTATCCACGATCCGAGCTGATCAGATCGTGGATAGGATCTTAAGGCACATCTGACCGTGTGTACACACCATTAGAGTTTATTTCCATCCCTGTGTACAGCTAAACTAAACATCACTGCCCTTCAGCGTACAGAACAAATAAACATCTTGAAGATAAATAAGCAGATGGAATACCACATCTGGTGGCAGGGAACATGCTATAATTGGAATTTGTAACTTAAATTAAACCAGTAGATTCCTTATCTGGCAAAAAATACAAATAAAAAAAATTACTGCTCACATTCATTAAAAATGCCACTGAGAAGAGCACGTGTGGTGCCAGTCAGAACAGAGAAAGGAGGCTGCTGGGACTTTACTACAACACAATGGGTGTAAAATGATACAGATTTGTAATATTCCCATGGCATTGAATAAGTAAGACGTACACCCACTGCTCTAATTATAGCAAGCCAGTTTAACAGCTAAGGAGCGGGCCAAGTGACTATTAATGCTGAAGTGGCTTCTAATTTATTCTCCTGCGATGCTCAGTCAGCTGCAGGCATCATGGGACATGTAGTTCAGCACCAGCTAATAGGCAAAGGCAAAGACAAAAAAGGAACAAGTACATATAAAAGGGAAAATACAGAAAATGAAAAAAATAGCAGTAGCATCCAAATTGCAAAAAATACTAATGGTTTAGGTTTTAAAAGCATACTGTGCAACACTAGTCAAAGGGAGTCTGTCTTCTGCACTGATTGGAAAAATCAGTTCTGTGTCTGATCCAGGCTTAAGGATGCACATTCTGTGTCTGATCCAGGCTTAAGGATGCAGCCAATCACTACATCAGAATCCAGAACCTCATGGTAAATGTCTCAGGCTACAACATGGCCGCTGAAGACAGTTGCTCCGCTCTTGCTCTAGTGCACACGGGTCCCATACAAACATTGGAGGCAGCCATGTTTTGCGCTGAACCACGATTTAAAAGCATGCGTCTTCTATATGCACAAAGAAGTGGTGAATTGTTATTTCAAAATGTTGCTTTTTGGAGGTAGGTGGCTACATAACCCTCTTATCCAACTAATTTACCTCATAATTCTTTCCTCGAGTCCTCCTGCATCCCCATTGATGCCTTTTCCACATGTACACCTCTAGTGTCCACATGAGTATGGGTGCTGTGAAGACAAAAATGACTGCGACTAATTGTTTATGTGGCTTTCTTCATCAGTTTAATTAGCAACTGTTGGACTCGAGTATTTTTATTTGCAAAGCAATTATTGAAATACAAAACACGGTACTCTTTACCTAGCACGGCGCCCATCGCGGGCATCGCATGCACTAAAAAACGGGTGCGACGCGATGCCCGCGATTTCCCATAGGGAACAATGTTAAAAGTGTCAATGGACACGATTTTAGTGTTCAATGCCTCAATGCCCGCGATTTTTCCATAGGAAACAATGTTAAATGGGCCACAGAGCCCAAATAGTCCCCCTGAAGTCTGAAATGGCCCCCACAATTGTTAACGCCACCCCACGATCAACGTGAACCCGAAGCGTGGCGAGCGCAGCGACCCCGCGAGGGGCGGCGGTACGCGTCCTCCGACCTTTTCATACCCCCACTATCCACGTCGGCGTGGAGATGAGAATAGAATAGTGTGGCGAGCGCAGCGAGCCCGAAGCGTGGCGAGGACGCGGATACCTGTGAAGCCCGCGAAGGGACGCGTTTACCTGTGAAGGTATCCGCGTCCCCTTGCTGCGCTCGCCACACTATTCTATTCTCAACTCCACGCCGACGTGGATAGTGGGGGTATGAAAAGGTCGGAGGACGTGTACCGCTGCGCTCGCCACGCTTCGGGTTCACGTTGATCGTGGGGTGGCGTTAACAATTGTGGGGGCCATTTCAGACTTCAGGGGGACTATTTGGGCTCTGTAGCCCATTTAACATTGTTTCCTATGGAAAAATCGCAGGCATTGAACACTAAAATCGTGTCCATTGACACTTTTAACATTATTCCCTATGGGAAATCGCGGGCATCGCGTCGCACCCGTTTTTTGCGATGGCCGCGATTTTTTACCCCCGATGACCGCGATGGACATCGTGGGCGCCGTTCTAGGTAAAGAGTACCCAAAACACAACAAAAACCACACCCATAGATTTCACATCAGCAATTACAATATGTATAACCCTAGGGTGGGTGTTGAGAGACAGAAAGTGCCTTACTAATGAACTATCAAAAATAAATCCCAATTCCAGGCACTCCGGAAGTAATGTATTTCCTAGAGTTGTGCTGCCAGCCACCATTGTATAATACGATAGGTCATTTCTGATCATTTGCCTGCAAACCTCCACATGGTGTGCGGAAAAATAAGAAGGATTTGGTCTGGAGGCACATAATCATCCACTCTCTGAAATGCTTGCAATTCAACACCTCTCGGCAGTAGTTGTTAATTGCCCCATAATAGTGTCCTAGTTGATCTTCTGAACCATAGTAGTGCTATTTCCCTTAGTAGTGCCTTGGCTTATTTTCTGAACCATTGCAGTTCACTAGATCACATTATGTCACATTGTAGGGCTGTCACTACACATTATGCCACATAGTTTCTTTAAATTACATTAGAACACACAGGGAGGTATCCAATCACATGATTATTTATTACCCAGTACAAATTGGCTTTTTAGCCAGATCGAACCATCAGGCTATCCAATTACAGCTTGTTTTGACCATGTGCTAAAAGACAAGTCAACGGGTGAGAGCATGTGGGATCAGGGATGTTTACAGACTCATGTTATCATCTAAAAATTGGGGACTCCTGGGACTGCTCATCGGGTATTTTGCTTTATGTGAAGTAGAATCCCTGAGAAGTTCCAGCTAATGGATAGCAGCCCCAGCTACTAGGATATCGCCCACATTGTCCCCAATTTATATTATGCCACATTAATATGTCCCTCATTATTTACCAATGTAATGCCCTCCAGTTCATTTTATACCACATTACAATGAACAGATTCAGGGGTGCAACCAGATACATTGTAGACCCCAAAGCAAAAGTTTGTGAGGGCGTTTATGTATCACCCAATGGTGAAAAATGTATATAACTGTGACAGGGAAGGTGGCCCCTCTCAGCTCTGGGCCCCATAGCAGCTGCACCCCCTGCACCTATAGCAGCTACACCCCTGTATATAACACATGTAACTGTGGCAGGGAAGGTGGCCACTCTCAGCTCTGGGCCCCATAGCAGCTGCACTCCCTGCACCCATGCCCTTGCAGTAATATACAGACACCCAGCGGTGACACCACCGCTTCTCGTTCTTGTAGGGAGACCACCTCAAAACAACAAAAGAACTTGTTCACATTAAAACACAGAAAAAAATATGTTCATTAAAAATCACTTTAGTTTTAATGCATTTTTAGGAAGGAGGCCATTTATCCAAAGAGGTATACATCATGCCAAATAAACGGTTATATGTCAGTGGACAAGGGTAATTATAGCAGTGACTTTATTTCAGAACTCACAAGGTGAAGAAATTTGGCATATAAAGCAAGCGGGAAAGGCAGCAGGGAAAACATAATGAGGAGTCCTAACACCCCACTAGGCCCTTTTCCCTTATCCAAAATAATAAAATGCTGCAGCAAAGTTAGTGTCTTCTACAGGTGCTCACCTGCTGACCTATACCGATCTATGGAAATATACATATATTACATACAGAATACAAATACAAACAGTTATAATACACATAAAAAGATATATATGTATAAAAAGTGCAAAGCTCAATAAAGTAAACCCTCTTATGTCTCCATATCGAACATTCCCCCACCCATTATCTATTGGCCAAATCTCCTCCATTTTGTTTTGTTGGCCAATCTCCTCCATGTTGTTCAAATGTGTGATCTCTCTTCTTGGAACGAAAACGCACCAAACAAATCCTTCCCTACCTCAACCCTTCCCCCCCCCCAATCACCACATCTCCAACACCCCCAAACTTCCAGGAAGAGCTTGTAATGAATCCAAAAAGGACTGAACAATTCTATACCCATACAATATATGTGATCAATAAAACCACAGTCCAAATTCTGTGATTGGTGTCCTTAAGTCGAAACATTCATGCGAGGCAAGATTTAATAAACTGGTCACTGACGTCCCACTGCACGAACCCCTTTTTTTTTCCAATTAATGGGTACAAAGCGGTGTACAAAATTAAGATGTGTATGTCTTCCCCCTTTGTTGACAGAGGCAGTGCTTGCTGGGAAAGAACATACAGTTGTCCTCTAACCTATTCCGTAATTTGAATTAAGATTCATAAGAACACTATCATCACATTCTCAATGTGTCCACCTCCACTATAGACAAATTGGGGGGAAAGGTTTGATATAAATCAAGAATCGAATGTGAAAAGACATTATGTTAACAATGCCAAGTTAACAGAATAATTTATACATATAAATGTAGGCAATAGACCACAGGTTCTCAAAGTCGGTCCTCAGGACCCCACACAGTGCATGTTTTGAAGGTCACAGAATCAAGTGAAATAATTAGCTCCACCTGTGGATCTTTTAAAATGTGTCAGTCAGTAATGAGTGCACCTATCGGGTGACCTGGAAAACACAAACTGTGTGGGTTCCTGAGGACCGAGTTTGAGAATCACTGCAATAGACGATTGGGAAGCAGCTTTACAATATTAATGTTTCTTACACTTGTCAGTATGCTCCTATAATGTAGAATGACACCACAGGCAAGCCTAGTCCTCCATCTCTCATATGGACTGTGTCATCAGTCACACAGATTCCAAAGCCCCGGGTGGCACAGAAATAGGCCACCTCGGAATGAACCGATGGTAAGTTCCCGTTACCTCAGCTCCACGCATCGTCATAGAAACCAGACTGAACAACTCAATTATCTATTGGTAAAAGGAAACAGACTTTTCAAGTATTATACTGCGGTATGGAACCTGTTTGAACAACCCTGCACCAAATAAATGTCATAATGGGGGTGGGAGGTTGTCAATTTCACCGTATCATATACTGCGTCAGTTTTATTGCTGTAGCTTTTAGTTCTGGGTACAGGTTACTGGTTATTTGGTGAATGTGTTGGGAGCACAGGATCGGATGTCTGTGTGGAACCATCTAGAAATGAAGTCTTAGACGTGAAGTCTGTAAGTGCGCACACTGACTGGATGTATTAATGGGCACAGAAGCGACGGTAGGCTGGCGTTAGTCTGGTCAGGGAGATAGGCTCTGTGAGGTTGTAGTGTCCTCGGTGGGCAGGATCTCTATGCTGCTGTCAGGCTGACTGGCAGACACGCTGTCAGTGAGGTCCAACTCCTGGATCTGGCTTGGAGAGAGGGGCTGCGGAGGGCTGGCCATGTCTGGGCTGGGCGCTGGGCTCTTCGCTTCCGCCATGCCAAGGATCTCTTTAATATTAAGAGGCAATTCCTGTGAATTTACAAGGGACACAATGAACACACTTATAATACGCTCTTCCCACATTAATCAAAAGCTTCATTAAATATTCAGATATGGAAAAAAAAAATGAATCTCAAATTTCTCCATACCATCACAACAGAGGTGAAATACTGCACGGCGCTTGATCAGATACCAAGGTACGTAGCCTGGGATCTATGTTTAGGCTAAATCTCCCTACACTGCATTTTCCATTGCAATGTCCTTGCTAACTATGCATTAACTTCAAGGAGATTTCATTGCCTTGTTATGGTGGTTTGAAGTAGACTAACAAGGGCGTATAAAGGCAATTTAATACAAGAGCACAAGAGCCATATATACCCAATAAGTCTGGTACATATGGGGCACTCCAATTACCTTTATACCTGCATTATAAGTAGAGATGTGCAGCTTCGGATTTAACCGGGTCTCTTAAAAATTGGATCTTATTGGCTATCAGCTGTCACGTTTTGGCTTCAAAACATGTGACAGCCAGATAGCCAATAAGATCTGACTTTAAATCTCAGCAGTCACTGGGAGAGTCTACATCAAGTGGTTACCATCAGTGGTACCGATTGGATGGTCAGACTGTGCTCATCACAGAGTCCAGTCTATCATGTGTTCCTGATGGATCCCCAATGTCTAATTCAGCCACTGCTGCGACTACAGCTCAGGGTCATGGTACGGGTGTGCTCAAGCCCCAATGCCTACCCAATATGTGTACTGAAGGGCTTAGAACAGGGGTTCCCAACCTGGGGTACTCTGCAGACCCGGTAGGGGGCACTTGAAAATAATATTGGTAACGGTGGAAGTAGTAGTCTCTCCATTTTTTGCCTAACAGCAATCCACTGGGCGCTACCCGCGCTGCCCTCAGACATAAAAAAAAAAAAACTTTGACGGATATTTTTTAGGATCTCTCACAGCAACGTTGGCACTCAAAGGGTTAATATAAGGGGACACATACCGCTCACTTCCACTCCCCTCTATGGATATATAAAATGGAGAGGAGGGCGTACGAATAAATAAAAAGCCTAAATCAAGGGGTACGGGAAAGAAAAAAGGTTGGGAACCGCTGGCTTAGAACACGGAGACCGCTGAATAGCTGCATACATACTGCCCCAAGGTTATCAGTACTGTAAATGTCATCATTCTCCCAATTCTATTGTGTATGGAAAAAATACAAAAAAGTTGAGAATTTTATAAAAAAAAAAAAAAACACAGAGGGAATGACATTGAGGCATCTGTTCTTTAAATGCAAAATCTTTATGTTTTCCTGAATGGGCAAGTTACAATATAGCACAGGCTGCACCTGCAAATACTACACAGCCAGAAGAAATCCAACACAAGGCAGGCTGGTGAATGGTAGAGGTCATGAAGCACTGTGGTGCGAGCAGCAATAACCCTGGCACTCACCTGACAGTGTGCCAGCTGCTGATTCAGAGCTTCGGCCCGACACAGAATGTCCTCCACACTCATCTTCATGGTCAGCTCATTAATGTGCTGAATGGGAGAAGAGACAACACCGTAAGAATCTGTATGGGCAGTACGGACGGTGTAACGGTTAGCGTTACTGCCTCACAGCACTGAGGTCATGGGTTCCATTCCCACCATGTGTTATATATACAGGGCAGCACGGATGGTGTAATGGTTACATTACTGCCTCACAGCACTGAGGTCATGGGTTCCATTCCCACCATGTGTTATATATACAGGGCAGTACGGACGGTGTAATGGTTACATTACTGCCTCACAGCACTGAGGTCATGGGTTCCATTCCCACCATCTGTTATATATACAGGGCAGCACGGATGGTGTAATGGTTACATTACTGCCTCACAGCACTGAGGTCATGGGTTCCATTTCCACCATGTGTTATATATACAGGGCAGTACGGACGGTGTAATGGTTACATTACTGCCTCACAGCACTGAGGTCATGGGTTCCATTCCCACCATGTGTTATATATACAGGGCAGCACGGATGGTGTAATGGTTACATTACTGCCTCACAGCACTGAGGTCATGGGTTCCATTCCCACCATGTGTTATATATACGGGGCAGTACGGACGGTGTAATGGTTACATTACTGCCTCACAGCACTGAGGTCATGGGTTCCATTCCCACCATCTGTTATATATACAGGGCAGCACGGATGGTGTAATGGTTACATTACTGCCTCACAGCACTGAGGTCATGGGTTCCATTCCCATCATGGCCCTAACTGTGCAGAGTTTGTATATTCTCCCCGTATTTGCGTGGGTTTCCTCCGGGTACTCCGGTTTCCTCCCACAATCCAAAAATATACTGGTAGGTCAATTGGCTCCCAACAATTTAACCCTAGAATGTCTGTGTGTGCGTGTACATGTGGTAAGGAATATAGATTGTAAGCTCCATTGGGCAGGGACTGATGTGAATGTTCAAATTCTGTACAGCGCTGCGGAATATGTGTGCGCTATATAAGAAACTGTTAATAAATAAGTAAGGAGTGTGGGGGAATCGTACCGACGTACGTTCTAAACGCAATAAAGGTCAGAAGAACGATATATTTAAGAAGTTACATTATTTTGGTAAATTAATCAATGGCTCATTCTGATCGTAGTAAGAAGACTGCAATGGGCAGAGGAAAGGTGGCCGGACACTGGTAGGTATAGCTGGGCATACTCGTTCCAATTATCTGGCCGATTTATCTGACTAGTACAGTGTATGCGGATGTTGGATCCACAAAAGGTCGACAGGGATGGGTCAACACATAAAATAGGTCGACGGGATTGGAAGGTCGACACAAGCATTAGGGAAAGAATGGAAATGTTGATAGTGAAAAGGTCGACACAAGTTTTTCCCATTTTTCAAAAACAGGCGGTATTTCATACCCTACCATCCCCTAGGGCATCGCGGGAGAATAGAGTAGTGTGCCGAGTGCAGTGAACCATGCACGAGTGCAGCAAACACCGATATGGTGCCCATGTTGACTTACGCCGACATTTGGCAAAAAAAACTTGAAAACCTCGACCTTTTGATTGCTTGTTCCAACCTTCCAATTCTGTCGACCTTTAGTGGTCCACCTAATGTATGTTAACATTCATACTGGTCGACCCTATGACCCATACCCCCCTATCATCCAGCATGTCCGTCCAATGCGATATTTTAAAGTGGGCCGCATTGGGCGTTGTGGAACGGGGGGAAGTGTCTCCTCCCTAGTAGAAAGGCACAGACATTGTAGCCCATACACTGGAAAATCTGGTCAGGCTGCCAAATAAAATGCATCGTGTATGCCCAGCTTACGTTACTATCAGTCAGACCGGTCAACCATCGGACATTGCCGTACACGCTCAGATATCTGGCCTGTCTGTCTGTGGCAAGTATATCCACTGTCTGCTCAAAGCACAATTATGTAGAAGCTACAATAAGGATTTTGTGCCAGCACTAATAGATTGCCATGGATTTCTCCTTCATATAGGTTGAAACAGCTGTCAGGTGTACAGCTGTCGTTGTGTGCAATCATGTTTGTACAATAAATCAACTTTTCTTCACCATCCACCCGTGTGCCGGTTCCTATCCTTCTACAACCAAGGGGGGTAAGTGCTTTTCATATAGGATAGGGAAGCTCACTGTGGCTGTATAAGAGGGACTGAGGCCTGCCCGAGCAGGAGAAGGGATACTAGAGATAATGAGGAACATAGCTGGAACCATTAGATTGGCAGAGGGCCTACAGTAGATTTATTTCCAGCTCTTCTAGATCTATATCTTCAGCTTTGGGATGAAATTCCCTCTAACAATGTATATAGTTTTTGTCGACAGACTCCGTTATGGATCCCATAGTTTATAGAGTGTAAGGATGCCCATAGGACCAAATGCCCAATACGTCAGTGTTCTACAAACATATTCTAGGGCAGTGATTTTCAACCTCGGTCCTCAGGACCACCCAACAGTGCACGTTTTCCAGGTCTCCTCACAGAATCACAGGTGAAATCATTTGGCTCCACCTGTGATCTTTTAAAATGTGTCAGTGACTAATGAGTGCACATGTGCACCTGCCGGGTGACCTGGAAACCGTGCACTGTTGGGGGGTCCTGAGGACCGAGATTGAGAACCACTGATCTAGGGAAATAAGATTTATTACACACATCCAATGCGCAGGAAACAAAATGGCTGTTGTGTGAGAACAGGGTTGTATGGGAGGTATACTGTCATTGGGTGGACACATAACGTCGACATGCATTGTGTCGACCACTGAACGGCAAAATGGATTACGTTGACACATGGAAAAGGTCAACAGGGTTGGAAGGTCGACACAAGCATTAGGTCGACAATGGCAAGGTCAACAGTCAAAAAGGTTGACATGGGTTACTCACTTTCTTCTTGATCTGACATGTGCCGACAGGCGGTATTTCATGCCCTACCATCCCCTATGGCGTGGAGGGAGAATAGAAAAGTGTGCCCAGCATAGCGAGGCACCGTGCCCGAAGCATGGCGAGTGCAGTGAGCCATGGGAGGGGATGCGGTACACTGATACGGTGTCCCCCCCAAAAAAAGTGAAAACCCCATGTCGACCTTTTGACTGTCGACCTAATGTTTGTGCGTCCACCTTCCAATTATATCAACCTATTTCACGTGTCGACCTTCGACGGTTGACCCAATGCATGTCAAGTTAATATGGGGCGACCCAATGACCCTATTGCCCATATGATGGTCTCAGAAAACTTCCCAATCTTCTGAGATAATGATTCACACTAGGAACAAATTGCTAAACACCAGGATTCATCGTTCTACAGGGTGACAAGCTATACGGAACACAGATGGAGTAGACTTTATTGAAACATTAAGATAACCCAGTTCAATCAGCACCACTTACACTGCTGTTACACATGTGCCACTGAGGTGCATGAGATGCATTGTGGGGGGCCAGATTTGAAACGAAGGTGAACTCCACCTGCAGTACAACCTGTTTTATACGGCATGACAGCCCGGCCTACCATCTCTGCTCTGCCTTCTATCATCGGAACCGAGGGGTTGCGGATTGGGCCTGATTCAGATGTGGGTGGAGAGGCTTTGGCTTCTGCTTGCATGGAAGCCGCACTGATAGCACTAATTTGGTAAAACGTCAGGAGGCGTCACACCCTCTGCTTGCATTAGTGATCTGAGCGGCGTCCTATTACTTAACATCGGATCATCTACGACACCATCTGCCATGTGTCTGACCCATGGGGTGGCGTAAGTTGGGCACTGCTGTTTTTAACTACAAAGAGTCACTTTTTAACAGTGGCGGTGATGCACCTCTGCTTTGGGAAACGAAGGTCAATGCTACCCCCTCCACAAACAGCATCAGACTGTCAGTGATTGACCGCCGTTGCAGATCCGTACCCATGCGCAATACTGACGCATGCACAATGTACCAACCATTGGCAGCATGAGCAGCACCAGTGTGGGACCTGAATGAGGCCCATTGCCACACCTCCTTTTTTGTGACAAGTGTCATGAGTCAAACCTTGTTCAAATGTGTAGCAACAACGAGACCTTATAGAATAGATAAAGGATACAGGATGATCAATCAACGGATGTAAAAAAATTCATACGCCGAAACGAACTTACTTTAAGGATCTCATTGAAGCCGTAGTCCGAGGTCATTAACGCTTCCCGCTCCAAGTCTAGAATACCACATGCGACGAGCAGGTGGTAGTTGGGGCAAGGAAGCCCGGTATACAGCACCTTGATAGGAACAAATAGAGGGGAACGGTTCAATGCATGTTTATTATCACAGATATTTCAGGATGAAATCTGGCAATGCTAGATGATGTCTGGAGATTTCCACACCGAGCATCTGATATGTGGGCAGCTTGAGTCTGTTCAAAGCGCTACTCGCAGCACAGCACAATAATCTACAGACGTCAGGAGCACCAAAGACCAGGAGCTCGAATACTAATCAATAACCAATCCAAGTTCTTCATCTAGTTATCACCCGCTTCAAGTGGGTGACCTTACAGAACTGTGGTGATAGAGGCCATCCGCAGATATGAGACACTGGCGTGTAGAAGGAGACTATTGTAAAACATACTGACGCACCTTTCTGGTTATTCTTCTCCTTAGATATAGCTTCTGATTTCCAATCTGCGTGCATTGTAAGAGGTAGCATGGCTCCAATCACCTAGCACTGCAGCCAACGGTTATCCTTGACTACAGTGCTGCTCCTCACCACCGCAAGCCCTACTCAAGTTCGGATTTCTCCAATAATTCAAACCAGCTCTCAAATCGGATTTCTCCTTCAAAGCCCACTAATACCCATTTTTTTTCCCCAGACTGAACCTGGATGAACAGTGAACCGGCTCACCATTGGATTTTAATGGGAACCTGTTTACACTACACCCTTGCCTTTCCGGCTCTGCGCCTGGTCGCTACTTGTGTCAGTTTCCTGGGTAACTGGACCCGGATTATTTTTCGTGTAGCCTTTTCCACTGAGCCACGACCTGGGAAGACACAGAAATAACCCAGATGGAAAGTGGAAAAGGGGTTTAACCTTCTCTTCCTTCCATTACTCACTAACTTACCGCCTAACTCATGTCTGCATGAACTGTAATTGCAGAGCGGCAGCGAAGCGGCTGTGCAATTCCATGTCAAGGAAATGTAGCAGGAGGAGTTTGGTGGAGCTTGAAGCCTCCTTTTAGCATATTTGAGATCCAAGTGCTGCCTCTGAGCACCCATCCACGGACCACCAATGGTCCCAATTCACAATGTGTTTAGGAACAGGTCAGCCTACCTAAAACTTCCATAGTCTGGCTGTCGGAACCAGACACCCAGGTTCAATCATCTGCACCCATCATCACCCCTCTGCCATAGGAAATCTACAGCAGATGCATCTGTTGTGTACAAAGACTGTCAGTGAGCACAGTGGTGGCAGACCTTTTATGAGCTGTACAAACATGCAGCCTATCAGAGCACTGTGCCACAAGCTTCTAGTGAACCGATTGGCTGCCTTCCCATGCATAGAAGCTCAGCCCTGACATTGGCTTCTCCTAGTGTGAGATGACATCAGGTAAGTATAAAGGTTGAATCTTACAGCAGAAAGCTGACAGTACAGATCTGTAGGGAAAAGACTTCAGTCCAATCATTGCCACTCACCTCCCACAGTAGAAGGATATCATTAAAGGAAAACTCCCGTTTAAACCAGATGAGCAGCCACCGGAAGCAGCAGCTTAGATTCCCGGATTCTTTGGAGTCTAAGGAGAAGAAAAAAAAAAACAATACAACTGTTTAGAAAATGTTCACGGTGAAGAAGAATGTTTCCTATATCAAAGGAGCCATTCATTCAATATAGCAGAAGAGATTTCCATTCTTTACAATAAAAAGCAGCAGCATGTTCTATGTTGGGTAATTCTAGAATTCCACTGCATAATATCCAATATCACGTGTATTTTATATGGATAATACCTTCACTGCACTTTACAGCTATGATAGGACCTGGAATCACACAACACGCACCCAGTAACACATGACTAGTAACTTATTCTGTTATAGGGGCAATCAACATCCTGGGCACTTGCTTCTTAAGGCCGAGTGTCACAGTGACCAGTATGGGGGGGGGGGGGGGGAGGGGGGTTCGCACGCACTTGGTGGTTACATGAACAAGGACGGGGGAGTCCGAAATTAAAGTATGAGGATAACAGTTGCTTTCACGCATGTGCCCATGGCTTTCTAATCTTTGGGGGGACGGGGGGGACGGGGGGGGGGCGAAATATGCCCCCCCCCCAGCAAATGCCCGCAGCTACATGTGAACGGAGGATGTGTTTGCTGACACATCCATTCGGATGCGGCCGTATAGACAAAAAATCCTCACATCAGGCATGGCCAAATAATGGCCCTCCAGCTGTTGTGAAACTACACATCCCAGCATGATTTGCCATAGATTTAGCATTCCACTGTGGCAAGGCATGATGGAACTTGTAGTTTCACAACAGCTAGAGGGCCATAGTTCGGCCATGCCTGCCTTAAATGGTAATTGACCATCAAGTCTGATTGGACTTTTATCTAGGCCGGAGATGGACGAACAGGGGGCGGGCGCGGAGGTCACCATTCGCCACCATTTTTGTGGGCATGCCCAAGGAACGCTGGGCAAGCGCCAGCTTCCTGTCACCCCACCTCTGTGCAGACTCCTCAGCAACTGTGTTAGTTACTGCAGAGGCCCTGCACACGCTTATATTCGCCTATACGCACCATCAGTCCCCGGCGCGAATATACTGGGGACCGAACCAACCTGAATCAGCCCTATATACGACACCCAGATCTCCTTTCCCGTTCAGTATAAACCACATATACAGCATTGTCTGGGCCAGGGACCAGACACCTTTATAAAGTGACTATAAGCAGAGACCAGATCTGTCTCTACTAGAACAACCTGATTACATAGACCCTGGTCTAGAATTAAACCCATTTAAGGATAAAACAAACAACAAATGTACAATACCGAGGAAATCGCAGAGTACAGGGTCCAGGACACGCAGGAGGAGGTTGAGCTGTGCCAGCTGTTTCTTCATGCTCTCCTGACTCTCCTCAAAGTTATGGTGCTGTAATGCAGGAGGAACAAATCAATGCATTGATCACAGGCCGCTCGCTGTAACTACTGTGCACTTTGATTGGTTCCAGCAGCTGCCTGCAAAATATTAAACATGTCTTGATGCTTACCCAGCACACTACATGGGATTAAGCCACCCCTCCCCTTGTATAAATTAGTGTGAGTGCCACAGCGGGTTGGGATCATTTGGTCTATTGCATTATGGTAGAAAGTCATTAGGTCGAATCCATTAGGTCGACATGCTAAAAGGTCGACATGATTCTAGGTCGACATGGGAAAAGGTCGACATGATTCTAGGTCGAAAGGTCATTAGTTCGACAGGGTCATTAGTTCGACAAGGTCATTAGTTCGACATTGTCTATGTCGACATTCACAAGGTCGACATGGGGTTTTTCACTGTTTTTTTACCTGAATGTCAACACAGTCGACATGGACACAGTTTAAAGTGCACTGCATCCCCTCGCATCGCTCGCTGCGCTCGCTATGCGTCGGGCACGGTGCCTCGCTACGCTCGGCACACTATTTTATTCTCCCACCACGCCCTAGTGGATGGTAGGGCATGAAATACCGCCTGTCGGCACATGTTGGCTCAAAAAACAGTGAAAAACTCCATGTCGACCTTGTGAATGTCGACATAGACAATGTCGAACTAATGACCTTGTCGAACTAATGACCTGTCGAACTAATGACCTTTCGAACTAGAATCATGTCGACCTTTTCCCATGTCGACCTAGAGTCATGTCGACCTTTTAGCATGTCGACCTAATGGATTCGACCTAATGACTGTCGACCATAATGCAGTAGACCAAATGACCGCATCCCGACACAGCTCATGGAATAACCCAAAACAGAGACAATTTCTAATTTAACAGGTCGACCATTGGGGGGGGGGGGGCTCTGAAAGTACCATGGTACAATTAGCTTGGCACCGGTCTGGGCCAAGTTGTGGTCCCTGCCTTATCAGGCAGCCCTAACCAGCTTCCATGGGCTACAGCCAACAGAAGCCAAGCTTTTGCACATGCGCAGTACCATTGCCGCTACTGCGCATGCGGCGGCCCCGGCAACTCACGCACGCATTGTACAAGCTATCATTTCCTAGGACGCAGTTTCCCAAACTACACCGTAACAATCTAGGTTTTAAAGGACCTTAAATAGAATTCTTAGGAAACCAAAACATACCAAACAGGTGTTTCCAGCCATATCACTTATGAACAGCTCACCCAAGCTTACATAGACTTACTCATCACTCTGGGTGCAGGGCGGCACAAGGCGGAGCGTAAAGATGTGGGTGCAGGGCGGCACAAGGCAGAGCGTAGAGATCTGGGTGCAGGGCGGCACAAGGCAGAGCGTAGAGATCTGGGTGCAGGGCGGCACAAGGCAGAGCGTAAAGATCTGGGTGCAGGGCGGCACAAGGCAGAGCGTAAAGATGTGGGTGCAGGGCGGCACAAGGCAGAGCGTAGAGATCTGGGTGCAGGGCGGCACAAGGCAGCGCGTAGAGATCTGGGTGCAGGGCGGCACAAGGCAGCGCGTAGAGATCTGGGTGCAGGGCGGCACAAGGCAGAGCGTAAAGATCTGGGTGCAGGGCGGCACAAGGCAGAGCGCAAAGATCTGGGTGCAGGGCGGCACAAGGCAGCGCGTAGAGATCTGGGTGCAGGGCGGCACAAGGCAGAGCGTAAAGATGTGGGTGCAGGGCGGCACAAGGCAGAGCGTAGAGATCTGGGTGCAGGGCGGCACAAGGCAGGGCGTAAAGATGTGGGTGCAGGGCGGCACAAGGCAGAGCGTAGAGATCTGGGTGCAGGGCGGCACAAGGCAGCGCGTAGAGATCTGGGTGCAAGCACCAGGACTATGTTTCGGTGAAAGAGTAATTCAGTTTTTACTCCTTCAAATTGTCTTTAAAACATGTATAGCTACAGAAAGTTTGTCTTTGGGAGAATTTTATTAGCCTATTAAACGGTGTATATCCTCACCTTGGATCTGTAGAAAAGAAGGTCAGTTATCCCCCAATATACGATAAGGGGGTACTTATGTAGTAGCCGGGCTCCCAATTTACATACGTACGCTTGCGGAAGGAAATCGCATGTCCCGTTTTAGTGCCATGCGATCCATTCGATGCGATCTCAGTAGTTTATGTGCATACAGTACTGATAGACGTTTGTCAGTTACCGTATCTATGTTTTGTGAATAAGCTTAAGCTACGCAAATAGTGTAGTCAGTCAGAACTTGCGTAAGTGCTCCCGGTCACTCACTCTGAGGTGAATAGCTGTCAGTAATGGATGCTTCTCAGAGTTCTCTCAGTGTGACAGTGACCGGTGTGCACAGTGCAGGCATGGCAGGTGAGCAGATGTCCATGTTCACGCTGCCTACATCAGAGGAGGAGGCTGTGCTGTTTTTTCAGCAAAAGCAATTGCTGCCCGTTATGCAGACTTGCGTGAATGGCCATCCAATGAGGCTCTCTGTAAAGGAGGGGACGTGGCGCTGCCACATTAAGTGTTGCCGGAAGAAGGTCAGCGTTCGAGCGGACCACTGGTTCCCCGGGTGCCGGTTACCGTTCCTGACCCTGGTCCGGTTTCTCTACTCTTGGGCACAGGAGTTGACGAGTGTGCAGTACTGCGAGAGGGAGCTGCACATGTCTATAAAGACGACGGTGCAGTACAACGGCCTCATGAGGGAGGCTGCACCATGGATCTCTTGTCCCAGGCGCAGACACAAATTGGAGGCCCAGGCTTGGTGGTGGAGGTAGACTACAGCCTCTTTGTGAAGAGGAAATATAACGTTGGGAGGATGCTGCCCCAGCAATGGGTATTTGGCGGTATATGCAGGGAGACTGGGGCCTGCTTCCTGACCGCCGTTGAAAGGCGAGACGCCACGACCCTCATGGCTGCCATCAATGCAAATGTGGCTCCCGGGTCCGTAATATATTCGGACTGCTGGAGGGCGTAGAATACCCAGGAACTGCAGCAGGCAGGGTACGAACATTGCCGGGTGAATCACCGTTACAATTTTGTGGACCCTGAATCAGGGGTACATACCCAAAACATAGAGCGGCTGTGGGGGCCTGCAAATGGCGCAATAAAAGGCAGAGAGGCACCGCAAGACACCACTTACAATCCTATCTACAGGACTTCATGTGGAGGAAAAGTTTGGGAGCAGAAAAGGAATTTGAAGGAATTGTACACGCGCTGACCTTACTGCCGAAGCCTACTGCAGGGCCTCCCAGTGACTGCTTTGTATCATTTCTTTAATCTTTTATTATTGTTCCTAATGTTTTTATTATTCTTCATATATGTTATGAATTATCATTATTACAGTGACTAATCTTTGTCATTGTTCATACGTCATCACTAGTAAGAATCATGATCATTATTAAGTAAATTCACAGTTAACATGTGTCCACATTACTGTGTCAGATGTATTGTATGGCTGCTGTAAATGTGTTCCTAAAACCCCCCCACTATCCACGCCACCCCGAAGTGTGGCGAGCGCAACGCGTCCTCCCGACCTTTTTATACTCCCACTATCCACGTCGGCGTGGAGTTGATTTTATATAGTGTGGCGAGCGCAACGAGCCAACGAGCCCGAAGCGTGGCGAGGGGACGCGGAATACATGTAAAGATATCCGCGTCCGCTCGCCACACTATATAAAATCAACTCCACACTGACATGGATAGTGGGGGTATGAAAAGGTTGAGAGGACACGTTCTGCCGCCGCTCGCCAGGCTTCGGGGTGGCGTGGATAGTGGGGGAACGCTGCGCAACTAAGGCTTAGAGGTGGCATAGATAGTGTGGGGGGGGGGTGTACAAATTATAGTACAGTTAATACCATCGTACCCTAAAACATCGCATACAATCGCATGAGATTTTGCATGAGGTACAATGGCATGCGATGCAATAACTACGCGGGAAAAGAGCAGTGAATAAATTACTTAGTAAGATCATACGGAGAATGCCACACTAAGCAAAGTGCGTAGTGGGCGCCCGGCTACTACAGAAGTACCGATAAGGGATTTATTCAATTATCCAATTGAATTGAACCAATTATTATCTCTACTTGGAACATTTGACAATCACCTATTCAGGGTACTTAAACGATGGGCAATATTCAATTAGTGGCAATATGCAACTGAGATGCCCCATCCCTTAATACAACAGACTAAAATGTGTCAATGTGAAAACTCATGTCAACCTTTTGACTGTCAACCTTCCCATTGTTGACCTAATGCTTTTGTTGATCTTCGGACCCTGTCGACCTTAGCCATGTCGACCTTTTTCAGGTGTCGACCTACCTCATTGTGATTGGCCTTAACCAAATACCCCACCAAGGGATTAAAATGTAACATTAGTTCTACATTAACTTACAGATGGAGCGGGTCTCTTCTTTGCAGGGGATGGCGCTGGCGACGCCAGCCGCCATCCCCCGCCACCTGTATATGCGAAAGGGGACGCGCGCGCATCCCCTTCCGACGGCTTCCCCCGGGTCCCCGCCGGCTTGTCCTTGGTCACCCGGGGTCCCCACCGCCTCCCCCCCCCCCCCTAACCATGTCCGTCTCCCTGAAGTGGAGACGGACGGGGTTCCCGTCGCCCCGCCGCCCGGAAACTGAGACGCGCGATGGACGTCAGGCTGCTGGCAGATCGCCAGCGGTGACGTTCTGGCGATTCGCCAGCAAGAGGGAGCCCGGCTCCATCTGTAGGTCTGTTTTTACACCGTCCCCAGCTCATCTTGCTGCATCTATGGACACTCGGGGAAGGACGCTAGTGATGATACATATCACCACCAATATCAGCTGCTGTGTGTGTACATGTTCCAAGAATGAAAGCACAGCCAGAGTGAAACCTAGGCACGGGTCCCATAGAGCCACTGCTGGACTCACTGGACTTACCACCATCTCCATGAATCCAGTAAAACACCAGAAGGCATCCACCTCATTCTGCGTGACGTAGAGGATGGGGGATAGGAGGTCGCTCATTCCTTGTACATATCCTAATTAAGGCAAACGGACTCAAATCAATTATATATGGAACTGTGCAAGAATAGAAGCGGGACCTTCTTACCCAGCAATCTCAGCAACATAAGACCAAATAGAGCGCTCGCCAATCTAGTACAGCAGGTGAAGGCAAGCGATTGTACCTGGAATTGATTAGGGTTGTGTCATAAACCCACCCACCCCCCACAGGTGTCAAGGTGCCCACACACTGCAATGTTGTTGTTTTTTGACGTTCGGATGATTTTTATCGCAATTCGGATGCAAAACAACTCATCTCGATCGGATGCGCGCTCCTGCGGATCTTTCGCTAAATGTTCTGCATTGCGCTAAATCTTCTGCATCAATATGAAAGCACACGGGATCTTAAAATCTTTGGTGAAGATGTGCGCTTGCCTGAAACCTTTTGTCCAGGAGGAACAAAAGATTTCAAGGCTAATTTATGCGCACATTTTAATATCGCAGATCTTTCTAGTGTGTGGGCACCTTTATACAGCTTTCACATAGTGGCGGCCGAATAACCTGGCAATTACCTGGCATTTGAAGTGCCGGGTTATTCGCTCACATGCTGTCAGACCCCCCCTTCACACAGGAGAGCAAGCCTTCGAGTTTAAAATTTAGACCCGGAGATTTGCTCTATTACATGGGATTTTTGACATGTAAGAGGGTCAACCTGGATCTTAAACTCCGGGACCCGACCCTGGTCATTTGCAGGATCAGAGACCCAGAGTTTAAGATCTGGATTGACCCCTTCACACAGAAAAATGACCCATGTATTTCAGGAAATCCCCGAGTGGAACTGCTTCACCTGGGAATGTGTGAAAGGGGTATTAGTCCGGTCAGTGTTAACATGACTACTATGCGGTCATAAAAAGCAAATGAAAAGTTCAGATTTCAGGTCAAGGAGAAAAGCACAAAAATGTACGTACCTAAATCAAAGTTAAACATGCAGTAAGTCATCAAGGCGTCATTGAGAAGACCTAGTCCTGGGTTGTCATTTCCCTCATAGAACTTGTTGTTCCGGTCAGTACGACTGACGTCCCTTTCTGCAGTCAAAAGAAATTCATAAAGAAGGTTTTTTTTCTTTGGGGGGGGTGTTTATAAAAAATCATGTAAATCATAAAACATGTATATCGACCAGATTAATTAATTTGGTAGGTGGGGGGGGGGGGGGGTATAGAAAAATCATAAAAATCGTATATCGACCCAATTATTATATTACATTTAAAAACCATTTAAGTTCAATTTCTGACTTTTTTTAATATCCTAAAATAAAATTTATGGTGCCCATACACTGAGGCGATTTGGTCAGAATTTGGCCGATTGCGACCAATCGGCCCGTTAAAATCGGACCAAATCGCCTCTCCCTGACATGCAGTCGGGTCCGATGCGCGGTCCCGTGCACATTGGACCCGACCAGGTGGTCGGACCGGCTGGCCGTCTGAATACCCGTTCTGGGACCTCCCTCCAGGCAGCTAGGCGGGCGGGAAGCAGGTGACGCATGCAATCCTTTACAAGGGATCACATGCGTTCCTGCCACCGGGAAGGTCCCGGCGGCTTGCAGGGTATTGGGCGTCCGAACACTGCTGCGAGACATCACCATTTTATGATATAAATGTATAGATATGTGGGAAAATCCCTGCAGGTACACGGTGAGATTATCGCACATGCGATGCGTTTTCAAACCAAGCCTGTAACTTCACAGTTAGGAGCTGATTGGCCGGTGATAAAAACCAGACACTTTATCACTTCACCGAGCTTAATAAATCTACCCCTAATATTCTTAGTATTGTCCTAAAACAAGTGGAACCATCCATGCCCTTAGGAGGCACCGGGGTAAATGTATGAAGCTGGGAGAAGTGGTATCCATCTCCCATAAAGAACATCATGTGCAAGGTGATAATGCACCAGCCAATCAACTCCTGTCAATTTACATATTGGAGCTGATTGGCTGGAGCATTATCACCTTGCACATAACTTCCTTTATGGGGATAGATACCACTTCCCCAAGCTTCATACATTTACCCCACAGTCCTTCCAAGACAATTCTATAAGTCCAAGCCTGGTAGGTAGACCAACATTTGAAGAACAGACTGTGTGACGGTATTCTGTAGCTGTAACCGGGCCACTTCCGCTCACTGATATGGAGATGCGCGGAAAGTACGAGAAGGCAATTAATGATTGTCCTGGGGAATTGGGATAGTGTTTTTATAAATAGATTTCTTATACTCGCTTGGGGCCATTCATGTGTGGTTGCACCTGTGCCTATATATGCGCTGTTGCAGTACCCGTTCTGCACATGTGTGAATGGTCCTGTGGCATAGGGTGAAGGCTGTCCTCAGACCATCATTGATTGACAGTCTGATGCCATTTTGGGGGCTGCAATGGGCTCCGTTTGAAAAAATGGAGGTATGCTGCCACTGTTTAAAGGGAAGAAGCCAGGGATCCCCGTAGAATGGAGAATTCCTGCCATCTGCGACAGGCCGCTTACGCTACACCACAGGACGCCCAATGGTCGGAATGAGATCCGATGCTGCGTCCTAGAAGCAGGTAGCATCACTACTGTAGCAGGAGGCAACTGCTTGTAACAAGACACCTCCTGCTACATTACCGTACAGAGCCATCACTGCGACCGCACCTGAATGACCCCCGCTGTGGGAAGAACCTTCGGTATTCTCTGTGTAAGTTGAAATACACGAATAAAGACGTTCCCTTGCAGATTTAACCTTGGGAGTTTTGTGTGCCCCACTATAGATTCCCACTGGAACCAGCCGAACAGGAGCCTTCGATAAATGACAGCACTAGCGGTGCCCTCTTTTTATTGGTTAGTAACAGTAGCATTTCAGGATCATCCTGCAGTAAGTAAGCACGTTCTACTGACCTATCAAACTACGGTAACCCCTCAGCAGGGAATTCCTCTTCTCCTGATCGTCACTCACAGATTTCCACTGCAGCTTCATACGGAAATATTCATCCCTGGAATCAGAAAGACAAACGCTGGAACATGTGCTGAACGGTGCCCCGCAGAGTTGGCACTGGGCCATGCTACATGCCTGCCTGCTTCGTTCTGTTGCAGTTTACAACTTGGTGTGTGGGAGAGACTGTTAACCCTTCTTTCCCCGGAAGAGAGAGCGGTGTAGCAGTGGGGTTTACTGTAGTGTGTTACTAAGGAGATTATACACTAAATCAAAGTAGCTGTATAAAGGCAATACAATACAAGGGAACAGTTTGGGAGCAAGAGGGTTAATTGTAGTCCTAAAAATGGAGTGGAATTTTTCTATATCGCTGTGCAATGGTCTGCTTGTGAGCATCACCTATTAGAACAGAATGCTCATTACGTCCTGTGCTGCGAGCCAGCCAATGTCCTGTGGTTCTTTCCTCTCCCTGCGGTCAGTACAGCTAGCGTACGGAAGCCAGCTCAGCTACCTGGTGGTAAAACTACAATTGGACAACCTGCCCCCATGTATGTGGCGTGAACTGTAATCTAGTCATGTTGGGTTCCGCATGCCAGCTGGAGTCAGAGACTATCTACAGGAGCAGAAAGAACAGGACACTGGCTGGACAGGCAGGGGACGGGAGGTGGAGAGTGCTAAAGTTTCACGCTCAAAGCGAAGGATCAATTTATACACAAAAGCAAACGAAGTATAGGTCACCAACAGCCTTATACCAAGAGACAAAGTGATAATTGCAGGTCTGAGTTCGCATTGTCCGTGTAAACACTGCAATAGCTGCACAGGCCACAAGGGGTCTCACAGAAAGCATGCAATCTGCAGGCATGCTTACGTTTTCCTCCTAACTAGAGCTTTTCTCTCTTCTTCTGTGCTATCCCAAGGATAATAACCCAGGAGGTACTTCCAGGCGTCTTTTCGAAGCGCTGGACACAAGCCCTAAAAATCAAGTAAACAACATGTATTTTATTCAATAGATCCAAATGTGCTTTATCTGCAGTGACTTTCCAGCATCTCTCTGTTGCAAAACAGCTCCATCTTGTGTGAAGAGGAGGTACTGCATATGGATCAGAGCAGGGTCTGCAGTGAATGCTGCAGTGTGCAGACCTAAATCCCTGATCTTCAGCCACACTCACCCCAGAAAAGATCCTTTTCTTCACGCCATCCACATCTATCACTCGGCCTTCGGAATCAATGTAAGAATCCCATTCTAGCTCGCTGACAGGTGCTTGGCGCTGTATGAACGGGCGCTCGCCCAACTCCACTTGCTGCAATAGATTTTCTTTTTATTGTCAGAAACCCACAATAACATTCAAGACTTTCCATAATCACTGAGACTGAATTTCAGTGTAAGCAGGTAATTGCAAAGAGACCTTTAATTTACCCAACCACATTCAATATCTCCTGCAAACCCTACTGACAAGCTATAGAACAAGAGAGAAGCCGCCCAGGGCCGGGAATACTTACACATGTGATCACCTCAAAACCTGGCTCGTCCTCCAATCCAATCGCCATCTCCGATAGGGGTCTCTGGTGATGGCCATCTTGGGGTCGCAGTGCTCCACGGAAAAAGTTGGTGACTTTGGAGAAGCCCCCAAAGGTTGCTGAGTAGGGATCCTGGAAAAATCTCTGAGATATGAAAACACGGGTCATTGTTGTACTTGATACAAAGCGCTGTAATCTTTGCCTCTCGGGTCTAATTCGCAGCTACAGTTACCAGGCAGTGCTCAACTGCTTTCTTCATATATTCACTGTGCGAATTAGGAACCTTCTCTCCAAAAACACCTCATAGGTCTTTACTATAAGGGTCATAGATACAAACAGTGCTGTTGCTTCCATATTAATATTACATAAAGTTGGTAAGTGAATATGACCAGCAGAAAACCAGCATAGGTATTCCATGGTGTTCAGAGTTAAGACCCACACACACTGGGTGATTTTGAGCTGAAAGCCGCTTAGTTTTGTTGCTTGAGCAGCTTTAAGCTCAAAATCAGCCCAAGGTGTTTACAGGGCAGCAATAAGCGCGGATGTGAGCTCCCGCATCATCGCCATCAAAATTGGCACTATCATGATGCCCTACGGAGCTTGCAGATCACCCGAGGATTTCTCTACCTCCCCTCTGACAGCTGAGATGTTAGTACATTGGTGTTAGCGCTACATGCTTTGCCTCAATAACCGCTGACAGGGGATATCCATCAGATGCCTGCCCCAAGCCAAATCCATCTTATCCAGTCCCCCAACCCTAAAACAGGCATTTTCATCTTCTCTGAACTGCATTCTAACCCTAAACCCTTGTCCCCCTGTTATCTGATAGAACCTAAATGATTTATCTAGACAGGATATATTTTGTAGAATCAAAAAAAGTGGCGCTTAGAAGTAGGATATATTTTGTACCGTGCAGCGTTTCAGGAAGAGAATATAAGTAACATTGTCAGCATGATACTTACAGACACCAAGTCAGAGGATCCTTCGTCAAAGAGCTGAAGCTCATCGAATGAGTGGGACAGAGCATGGGAGTCATGTGGGTAGACCAAGAACAGGCGTGAGTCCTTAGGGGAGCTGGAGAAACAAACAGAAAAAAAAAAGTCAACTGTACAGTGGGTATTGGTTCTATTGCAACCAATTAGATAACGGGTTTCTTCTGTCCTCAGTAACGGTACTCTCATTCAGAATAAGTGCTCCAAGGTACTCTTTAATATCGGATGTTACAGAAACGACATAACGCAGATGACCAGTGATCATATCGGGCAATCGCTCGGACTGTGCTCATTATCTGAGTGGCAATACAATAACTCTTTGTAATCAGTTATCGACTCCCCCAAGCAACAGTACTAACGAGAGCCACATCCCGCAGGTTATTTTGTCCTTGAAGCACAAGCCAAACCAAGAATCGGCATTATTAGGAGTCAATGTCACTTACTGACAGTGCGCTGTCCCAAAACAGATGCCCTGCGAAGCACAAACGTCACAACATAACCTGAACCTCCGTGTACAACATCAAGTCTGCATGGTCAGCTGGTTTCCTATACTTATCAAGTGGATGTCTATTATTTTCTTCTGATCACTGGCTCCCACTGACACGCTACAGGGCTATATATTCACACGGTCACTCATGCATCAGACTTGGTGGTAGCGAATCGATGGGCTGACTACAAGACACAGGAAATGAGCAACAGCTTCCTGGCGAGATCACATAAGAATGGGCCTTCATAAACAAGGGCCCGATTCAGACCATATCACAGGTAGTGTTCATTCTAGCACCCGCCATCTTTGAAAACCCATGCAGTTCCTGTTCCCTGCGTGGGGTGTCGCTGTCTGCTGTGGTGTTTCTAGCACAGGTCTGGTTTGCATATCAGTGCTGATATACAGACCACACTGTGCTAGAAGCACTACAGCAGATAGTGACACCCCAGGCAGGTAAGAGGAACTGCATGGGTTTTCAAAGATGGCGGGTGTTAGAATGAACACTTATACCCCTTTCACACTCGCAGAGCCGGGTCATACCCGGGAATGTGTTCCCGGATGCTTCACGGGAATGTACCCTTTCACACTGCACTCAGACCTGGGATTGACCTGGGACAGCCCCATTCACACTGATCCCGGGAAATCCCTGCAAATACATATGCATGTTATTAGAAATGGACTCCAGGGCTCTGAAAGATGACATCAGCATTTGTGAGCCCAAGAAAGCTCCAATCGGCAGCTTTTTTAAAGTCCTGTGTACTCAATCCCGGGTACGGGACCATTCACACAGACCGCATCCCGGGTCGATTCCGGAATCTATCCAGGTCAGGACCTGGGTAGAAATCCCGGGATGTTCATCCCAGGATATTCTTTCAAGACCCTTTCACACTGAGCCAAATCCCGCGTTCATGTGCAAAAACCCAGGATATTTTTGCAAGTGTGAAAGGGGTATAAACAGGGCCTATGAATTTGCATTGTTTACCTGATCACTGTGCTCCAAAATATTCACAGCCCAGCGATCAGGTCTAAAACATGCCCAAAGTACAATTCTCATCACAAAGCGTTTGGTAGAAAAAACTTTTCTACACCGATAGAGCCATCAGAACGATCCAGTTGTCATCTGTCCTACCGCCAGCAAGTTTCCTCTATAAGAGACACACTAAGAAACAAAACTTGTTGGAAGAGCCCTTACTGACCTAATGAACATTAGGACAAAGGGATTCCATAGATGCGGTGGTTGTTGTATGTGCAAAACGGTCAAAATGAAAAATTCACCCGCTTTACCGTCAAGGGAAAAAGAATTCCGTATATTTGCAACTGCCAATCTTCTCAAAGTACCGGAGCCTTCTATTGCAAAGTCTTCCGTTGTACCATAACACTGCGTCTCAAATGATGGAGTGAATTCTCATTCACGTCGCAATGAGCACGGATCCCGCAGATGTCAGGATCCAGTGCTGTAGATAGATATCAGCTTCTGCTCATGCACCGGATCAGGGATTCTATCAAGGATGGAGATCATGACTGTATACGGCTTGATCAGTCCATTGATGGAGTGCACTATAGATCAAATGGACGTTTCTGGGCAGAACCCACTTGGAACTCATGGTCTCATGGTAAATGAGAGGCTTCAATATGCTAATTACTACTACGACTACTACACAAAGGCGGATGGTCACATTACCTTACTGTAATAAGCAGCTCTCCACCACCAGCTGGAAAAGTGGCTGTGCTGCGTGCACCCTCATATACTGTATGTATCTGGCTTTCACTAGCCTGGACCCCAGAATCTCCTGTCCTCACCCTTATGAAGCCGTAGGACAGCTGTACTGTGTCTCATGAATTACTTATGTTTGCTTATGCCAGGGCGACTGTAGAACTACACATCCCAGCATGAACTGCTGTAGTTTTACCGTGCCTAAGGTGCTGGTCATGGTATTGTATAATCAGCACTGTTAATGTCCCACCGTCAGCTCTGCCTTCACAGCCCAACCCGTCCTTCTACTGAGCTCTTCCCCCATCCATGGACCAGACTAGCCTTCTTTACCTCTCAGGTCCTGGAGGGTACAGGGAATATTTTGGTAGAACTGCTGATCTCAGCAATGACTTTATACAAAATGAAGACTACAAACATTCATAAATACAAAACATTACACTCTTATTAAGAATGGAAGTCATCATGTACCGTATAATGATTTGTTATTCCTTACTAGCGTCATCCCCTACAGACAATACTGCAGTAGCACATAGGGATTATTTACGTTGACATCTGTAATGATATCATATACAAGCGTACATTTAACCAAAGGCCATCAGCCCCTTATTCAAACTGTGTCGATATTTCCCGACATGGGAAATATCGCCACTCACCTATTCAATGCTGCCATTAACGACAGCGTTAGAGAGTGTCAGATCCAACTTTTTTTAAAGTTGGACCTGTTTTGTCGGAAACTTTCACAGATTTTGCTTATCCACGGACTTTCCGACACTATGAACATTGAATTACGACTGTCCAGTTACTGTTAGACCGATAATAGGCCCTGGATTCCGACTGACAAGATTGAATTTACTATCTGATCACTATAATCCTTATCCTGAAGAATTAGGACCTAATGCGTATGCACTTGCGAATGTGTACGTAGCAAACGTTCCTATATATGCTAGTGCCATAGTCGGCATGAAATGTATTTAAATCACCAACTGGAAGCTTCACAGGTCAAAGCGACTATGCAACAATAAGCAGCAGAGGCCAAAGCTCCCTAAACGATCAACCACTCCCTATTAACCCCTTCCTGACATTTGACGTACATTTACGTCATGGTCGGGAAGTACTTCCCGACACATGGCGTAAATGTACGTCATGGCTTTAAACTGTCACCGCGTCTATAGACGCGGTGACAGTTTAAACATGTCTGCTGTCCCTGACAGCAGACATGTCCCTGCATGCCCAGGGGGGGCTGCGATGCCGCCCCCCCGTCGGCGATCGCTGTGATTGGCTGTTCAGTGTGAACAGCCATTCACAGCGTTTTCTGTGTCACTGGCGAATAACGTTCGCCGGTGACACAGGGATCGGAGGTGATTGGTGCTGTAAAGTACAGCACCAATCACCGCGGGGTGTAAGGGTGACACTGGTGTCACCCCACCTCACCCTGCCCGCCCCCAAAGGCCGTGATTGGTTCGTCGGACCGACGAACCAATCACAGCCATGGAGGGGGGTTTAAACTAACGGTGACTGCACTGCAGACGCCATTCCGGTCTGGAATTGCGTGCAGTGCGGTCACCGTGCCTAGCTGCCGCGATATACTGACCAGAACCTTGCAAAATACTTACCTGATCACTGCTTGGGATCTTGCTACTTGTTGTGACTTCCAGTGTTGTGCTGTGCTGTGTTGTGCTGCTGCAGTGTCATCGAGTTTTAGATAGAGAGATAGAGAGAGAGAGAGATAGAGAGAGATAGAGAGGGCTAGTGACAGAGTGCTATATTTTGTGCTGCTGCAGTGTGATAGAGAGATAGATAGATAGAGAGATAGATAGAGAGATAGAGAGAGAGATAGAGAGAGATAGAGAGAGATAGAGAGAGATAGAGAGAGATAGAGAGAGATAGAGAGAGATAGAGAGAGATAGAGAGATAGTGACAGATTGTGCTATATATTTTTTATATAACTGACTGCTGCCCCCCCTTTTGTGCTGATCAGTATAAATTAACTGATCAGCAACTTTTTGGGGGCGCAGGTTTTTTTTTTAGATAGATATACCTGTCAGTGCTGCTGCTGCAGTGTCATAGAGTGATAGATAGTGAGAGATAGTGAGAGATAGAGAGATAGAGAGAGATAGTGACAGAGAGTGATAGAGACTGCTATATTTTGTGTCTGCTGCCCCCCTTTTGTGCACCCCCAGCAACTTTTTGGGGGTGCAGGGGTTATTTTTCATATATATAACTGTCAGTGCTGCTGCTGCAGTGTCATAGAGTGATAGATAGTGAGAGATAGAGAGATAGAGAGAGATAGTGACAGAGAGTGATAGAGAGTGCTATATTTTGTGTCTGCTGCCCCCGCCTTTTGTGCTGATCACTATATCTGAGGTGATCAGCAACTTTTTGGGGGTGCAGAGGTTTTTTTTTTTTATATATACCTGTCAGTTGCTGCCAGTTGCACTGTCAGTTGCACCAAAGGTTGTGCACCTGCTGCCCCTCACTGGTAATCAGTGTCGCATCACTGATCACCTTTTTTTTTTTTGAGGGTGCTGTGGGGTCTTTTTTTAATTTTTTTTTTACACACACTGTGATTTTGTGGGTGTCCTGTGGCCACTGTGCGCTGATCAGTGACGTACATCACTGATCAGCTTTTTCGGCACAGGGTTGATCTTTTTTTTTTTTTTTTTTGATCAAATTCCTGTTGCCTTTGAGCGCTGTTCAGTGACGGACGTTACTGACCAACATCTGTGCTCAATTTTTGGCGCAGGACCTTTTTTTTTTTTTTTTTAACCCCTTCAATTTTTTTTTTTTTTTTAACCCCTTCAATTTTTTTTTTTTTTATTGGGATCAAATTCCTGTATAAAGTATTTTTTTTTTCTGCACTACATACACACTACACACTACATACCCCCCGGGTTGAAATAAAGTTTGTACCCCCCCCTACACTATACACGTGTTGAAACATTTCACTACCAGTAACACAAAAATAAAAATGGCATCCCAAATGTCATCCCAAATGTCATCCCAGTCATCCAGAAGAATGTATTCAGCGGAGGAGGCATATGCCATGCTTGCCTCTGACTCTGACACAGCCAGTGAGGCAAGCGGGGAATTTGAAGGATTCGTCTTAAGCTCCTCTTCCTCCTCTGGTGATGAGGGACCCCCTCAAAGACGCCCCCGTAGAGCAGCTGAGACCCCCCCCCAATAATTGATCTCGTATGGACCCCACCACCAGACAATTTTGAGCCCCAGGTTCCTGAGTTTTTGGCCATGCCAGGAATCCAATTTGATTCCACAGGTCTCAGAGAAATTGACTTTTTCAAATTATTTTTCTCTGATGATTTTATAAATTTAATGGTGGACCAAACTAATTTATATGCCCAGCAGTTTATTGCTCAAAACCCCACGTCATCATTTGCTAGGTGGACCCCTGTAGATGCAGTAGAGATGATGACGTTTTGGAGTCTGGTGTTTCATATGGGCATAGTAAAAAAGCCAGAAATTAGGCAATATTGGAGTACAGATGTTCTGTACAGCACCCCATTTTACCGTATGGCCATGACCCAGGCTCGATTTGAGACGATCCTTAAATTTTTGCATTACAACGATAATGCACAGTGCCCACCCAGAGATGATCCCACCTTTGACCGGCTATTCAAAGTCAGGCCGGTCATTGATCATTTCAGTGCCAAATTTGAAGAGATGTACATCCCAGATAAATTCATTTGCATAGACGAGTCCCTTATACATTTTAAAGGAAGGGTTAAATTCCGCCAGTACCTTCCCAGTAAGAGGGCAAGGTATGGCATAAAAATGTATAAGCTGTGTGAAAGCACCTCAGGGTACACTCACAGGTTTAGGGTATATGAAGGGAAGGATTCAAGAATTGAACCGCCAGAATGCCCCCCCTCCCTCATAGGTGTTAGTGGAAAAATTGTCTGGGATTTAGTGCACCCCTTCCTGGATAAAGGTTATCACCTCTATGTGGATAACTTTTACACTAGCATCCCCCTGTTTAAGGCCCTTGGTTCAAGAGGTACAGCAGCTTGCGGTACTGTGCGCAAGAACCAAAGAGGCCTCCCAAAAACGCACATTGCCCAAGTAATGAGAAGGGGTGAAAGCAGGGGAATATGCACCGAAAATATGTTGTTGGTCAAATATAAGGACAAGAGGGATGTCCTTATACTGACAACAATTCACGGAGACAGTACCACCTCCGTCCCTGTACGAGGTACCAGTACCCACACCTCAAAACCTAATTGTATCCTGGATTACAATAGGTACATGGGCGGAGTGGATCTTTCAGATCAGGTACTGAAGCCGTACAGTGCCCTGCGGAAAACAAAAATCTGGTACAAGAAGCTGGCCGTGTATATCATCCAGATGGCACTGTATAACGCTTACGTGCTATTCCGTTCTACCGGCCAGAGGGGGACATTTATGCACTTTCAAGAGGAAGTCATAAAGGGCCTAATATTTGGGAACCAGCAGGCAGAGGGCCCCAGTACTTCTAGTACTGGCCCCCGTATTGTACCAGGGCAGCATTTTCCTGATGAAATCCCCTCCACTGGAAAAAAGGGCAGGACACAAAAAAGGTGCAAAGTTTGCTATAAAAAGGGAATAAGAAAGCAAACTATTTTCCAGTGTGACACTTGCCCCGACAAACCCGGCCTATGTATAAAGGAGTGTTTTAAAATATACCACACATCTATGGATTATTAGGTTCATAATTTCACCGTGCTTCGGGGGTCTTGCTAATGCCACATAGCACCCACCATTCATTCCACCAGAATCTGAGCCGCAAAATCCAAAAATCACTCCTTCCCTTCTGAGTCCTGCCATGCACCCAACTGGTATTTTTTGGTCACATGTGAAGCATTGCCGTACTCGGGAGAAATTGGGGCACAGATTTTGGGGTGCTTTTTCTCCTTCATACCTTCTGAAAATGAAAAATTTTGAGCCAGAACTGCATTTTTGTGTAAAAAATGTAATTTTTCATTTGCACAGCCCAGTTGTATCAAAATTGGTGAAACCCCTGGGGGTTTGAAATGTACACTATACCCCTAGATGAATTCACTGAGGGGTGTAGTTTGCAAAATGGGGTCACTTGTGGGGGGGTTCCACTGTATTGGTGCTTTGGGGGTCTTGCTAATGCGACATAGCACCCACCAACATTCCACCAGAATTTGTGCTGCAAAATCCAAATATCACTCCTTCCCTTCTGAGTCCTGCCACTTTTTGGTCACACATGAGGCATTGCCGTACTCGGGAGAAATTGGGGCACAGATTTTGGGGTGCTTTTTCTCCTTCATACCTTCTGAAAATGAAAAATTTTGAGCCAGAACTGCATTTTTGTGTAAAAAATGTAATTTTTCATTTGCACAGCCCAGTTGTATCAAAATTGGTGAAACCCCTGGGGGTTTGAAATGTACACTATACCCCTAGATGAATTCCCTGAGGGGTGTAGTTTGCAAAATGGGGTCACTTGTGGGGGGGTTCCACTGTATTGGTGCTTGGGGGGTCTTGCTAATGCGACATAGCACCCACCAACATTCCACCAGAATCTGAGCTGCAAAATCCAAAAATCACTCCTTCCCTTCTGAGTCCTGCCATGCACCCAAATGGTATTTTTTGGTCACATGTGAGGCATTGCCGTACTCGGGAGAAATTGGGGCACAGATTTTGGGGTGCTTTTTCTCCTTCATACCTTCTGAAAATGAAAAATTTTGAGCCAGAACTGCATTTTTGTGTAAAAAATTTAATTTTTCATTTTCACTGCCCAGTTGTACCACAATTGGTGAAACCCCTGGGGGTTTGAAATGTACACTATACCCCTAGATGAATTCCCTGAGGGGTGTAGTTTGCAAAATGGGGTCACTTGTGGGGGGGTTCCTAACTTTTAGCATCTTATGGTGCCTAGAAACCTACATGGTGCCTAAAAAATAATCTCATAAAAAGGAGGCTCCAAAATCAAGTAGGTGCTCCTTCTATTATGAAGCCTGTGGTTTGGTCAACGTGCACACTAGGGCCACATATAGGATATTTATGAAAACAAAAGAATTGGGGGAATCAATTTTTAGTCACATTTCTCTAGTAAAATCTACTGTGTTCCTTAGAAAAATGTATTAAAATTGCAAATCTGCAAAAAAAATGAAATTTTGAAATTTCACCTACACTTTGTTTTAATTCCTGTGAAACACCTAAAGGGTTAACAAACTTCCAAAATGCTGTTTTGAATACTGTGAGGGGTGCAGTTTTTGAAATGGCATCATTTATGGGGGTGTCTCACATACAAGTCCCTCAAAGTCACATCAGAACTGAACTGGTCCCTAAAAAAATCAGTGTTTGAAATTTTCTTGAAAAATTGAGAATTTGCTATTCATATTGTAAGTCTCCTAGTGTCCAAAAAAATTAAAAGGAAGTTGAAATAATGATGGAAACATAAAGTAGACATATGGTCTATGTTAGTTATTAACTATTTTGAGTGGTATGATTATTTGTCTCACAAGCAGAAAATTTAACATTTTGCAAATTGCTAAATTTTCCATTTTTTTACGACATTTTGGTATTTTTCACAAAAAAACACAGACTGTATCGACCCAAATTTACCACTAATTTGAAGTACAATGTGTCACGAAAAAACAATCTCAAAATCACTGGGATAAGTAAAAGCAAAAAAAAGTTATCCCCACTTAAGTGATACATGTCAGATTTGAAAAAAAGGGCTCTGTCAGGAAGGCAAAAACTGGCTCTGTCAGGAAGGGGTTAAGGGCTATTTCACACGCTCCGGCTCCTGCTGGACGGCCAAACCCCGCACGGCCAGGAAGCCGCATTAAGCAGCATTCCTACAAGTACATCGGTACTTGCGCAGTGCAGCGCCACAAAGGCATAGCTGTCTTATATCCACTCAACTGCGTAAATTCTGATTCCAGCCCTTAGTCAGAAGGAAGCCTTTCCAACAAATAAGATATTTTTCATTACTGAATGAGGAATTCCAGGTTGACCTTACCCCATTAGCAACTTAGCAATACCCAGGCTGCCCTAATAGCCTTGTTTCAGCATTTGTCAGCAGGCTGCAGGATCCGGCACTAGCTGTATTACAAGACAGTAAGTGAAACTATAGCACTTCGTTATGACAAGAGGAACCTCATGAATAATGGATATGAAAACAAAAAGGGCCACTCAATGCTTTCGGAGCAGGAACATCTATTAACTATTTAGCAGTCAGCTCTGTTTTAGTATGAATTGTTTTGAATCGAGTTCTCAAACAATTAGGAGGGGATTCAATTGTTTTCATTGCGGCTGCAATTCAATTGCTGCTGTGATCGGAAAATAGACTGCAGTATGGAACAGAAATCAGCAAATAGACTGTAGTACGGGTGCTAGAACCAGGACTTTGTGGGTTAAGCCTCTTAACACAGATAAACCCTGTGCTTTTAACTGCAACAAGTGTGATAACCTACGGGCACACAAAAACAACTGAATCGCTCCACTAGGCGCCCGTTAGGTAAATCTTCAATTAATAAAAAATCACAATTGAACTGAAACAATTAAAGCCATGTAGAAAAAAAAAAGTTTTGGCCTAATTGTGAGACTGAAATTGTAGAATAAATCCAAACAGATCACTTATGTAAAAAGAATGGGGGGGCTTGGACTACACACCCTAATTCTAAACATGGGAGGTCCTACCCTGCTGAGACTTGTAGTTCCACACAGAAAAAAAAAGAAAAAAAAAAGAAAATGCAGGGGTACACTCGAAAGGCCCCCATACACTAATGAGATTTGTTCCGATTGATCGGGACAAGAAATCAGGTGAAATCCTCCCAAATCGTATGTGTCTGACATCCGATGTGCGGTCCCTTGTGCATCTGCATCGGATCAATCAGAGGTCGGACCTGCTTGCACGTCCATCCTGACTCTGACCTCCTTCTGGCAGCAAGGATCGCTGTTGCATGTGATACATCGGATCGGGGATTGGATGGCCAAACACTGAAGTCGCAGTAGTGTATGGCCACCTTAGTAAACACTGCCGATCAGGATAATTGTAATAAATATTTTTAATTAACTCTGCAATATAACCAAATGTATTTTGAGATACTTAAGGTGCCCCATACACTACTGCGATGTATCGCAGCAGTGTATGGGCCATCCGACCCCCTTGAGCAGCACGTTATCTTCCCGGGTGGCAGGATCGCATACGATGGTCCTTTCACATGGGACGTATCTCATGCGACCCCGTTTCCCACCGCTGGGAAGGAGGCCGAGTCGGAGGTCGGACAGGCTGCGGGCCCGACCTCTAGTTCAGGTCCGATGTGCACGTGACCCAAGGTAGAAATAGAACACATCTGATTTTAGGCCGATTTCTTGGACAAGTGTATGGGCACCTTTAGTATACAGATGGAGCCGGCCTAGTTTAATGCCGGTGCCCGCCGGATCCTCTCCTCTGGCGAGCGACGGCGATAGGGACTGGGACGTGTGTCGCACACGCATCAAAGTATCACGGCGGCTGGGCAGCGTCTCCCTGCATGTCTCTGCTTCATGGAGACTGTCAGGGTTCGGGGGGGGGGGGAATCGGGGCAGCAAGGGGGACCGGCGGCGGCGGGGACCTGGGGCAAGCTCCGTTGCATAAGGGCACGCGAGCGTCTCGTGCGTGCGCGCCCCTGGCGGGAGCCGGCGATTCTTTCGACAGCCCCTTCAAAGACTAGGCCGGCTCCATCTGTAAGTTTGCACAAAAATATTGGCCCACCAAAAGCGACCAGCTGCTGAGTACCTGACAGTAAAGAATAAACACCCCCCCCCCACCCCCCAAACCAGCACAAGCCAACCTCCCCATGGTATCAGACCAGTGAGAACTTTAAGAAGTGTTACATTAATACCCAGCAGCAGCTATTGCCGGGATCTGTCTGTAGATTGGACATTTGGCCAATAAACGCTCTAGTAGGTTGCACAGAACAAACAGAATTGCGTCCAGTGTTCATATCAACAATATAATATGTAAAATGATTGCAGTACTCACAGTGCCAGGATGACGTATTTACGGAGCGCTTTCAGCAGAGCTTTTGTTCCGCCCTGATGGAAATGCAAAGCTTGGAAAGACACCCCTTCCTTATTAATAAATATGAGATAGGACCAGCTCAGGCCGGGTTTGCTTTTGCGGATCGACTTGAGTTCTGACAGGCGCAGAGCAAAAGCCCACTTTTCACGGTTACTGGGTTTAGCAGCTGTAGAAGGAAAAGTGTCATTTATTAGAGAGCAGACGCTCCACGAGATCTTATCTTGGGGAACCATATACTACGCCTTGTGTATAGGAATGAAGCCAGGTACAGGCAAGGCGTTCTCTTTATCGCCACAACTATTTATCTGGATTTCAAAATGTCGATAGGAGTTTTTTTAAACATTTGTCCCGAATATAGCAATTTTTCAAACAGCCTACATCAAGACAGTTAGGGGCCGATTTACTGGACACTTATCACTCTTCTTCACCCTTGCGTTGATCTCTTTTTAAGGATTAATACATCTGCCCCTCTATGTGCTCTCTCCCCATCCTCTGGCACAACTCTGTAGTGTTGTGACAGAAGGCGTGAGGCTGAACATCACCCGCTACCACTGCCTGCCAGGCACCAATCTCGCAACTGATAGACATTGTTCCGTTACAGTTCCAGGCCACAAGACTGCCTAACAGGTTAATCCGTTACAGGGACCATTATATTCTGAAACCTCTGTTTAAATTTACTTGGCTTATTCGTAAAAAGATTACAAATTAAAATAGCAGACCAAAAAGCCTTTTCGTGTTGCTGTGTGCACCGATTTGTACAGGTAGATGTCCACCCCAGAGCATCGGCTTAAAGAACAGAATGACCGATAGGAGGAAATATTTTCTGCAGTAGAATTATGTGTATGGAAAGTGGGAGAGGGAACATTTTTTAGGGCTGTGTCTTGTTTAGGGAGGAAAGCCACAGGAACACCATGAAGAAACATTACTTCTGCACAAGCTAGGAGCCAGTGAAAATCAGTTATCCTACAGTATAGTTTGACAGGTCACATCTTGTGCCTTAAGGCCCCCCTACACTAGTGAGATTTGGGCCTTTTTCATACAATTTTGTTGCAAAAAAAATAAAAGTGTCAAATGATATGTCTGTTACTTCCAATTCCGATACATGGTCCCGTGTGCACTGGATCAGATCCAGAGATTGCCACTACTGCAATAAGGAAACATTATATCCTGCAGTGGTGAATGGGATTACATGTAATACATTGGGCAGTATTCAATGCTCTTTTGCGAGCTGTGACGGCGAGCAGTGCGGATTGCTCGCTGTCACAGCTTGCGGGTCAGTATTCTACTGACCCCCCCTGCACACGCCATTTCCCCCTCGCTGGATTTTTACAGCGAGGTGGAAACGGCGTGTGCGGTCGCCAAAACAGCGAAGGTCCTGGCTAAACGCAGCAGGCTCCCCGCATTAGCTGTGAGCCTCACCGTTTGGGGGAATCCTCGCCTTCCTCTGACGTTGAGGATTCCCCCGGAATGCTGAATAGGGTGAGCAGCTGGCGGGGGGGTTAAGTGGCTTGTTTTCGGCGATCCTCACTATTTAACCCCCTAGCCGGCCGCATTGAATATGGCCCTTTGTTTGCAAAGTGACCAGCGGGGAGTTGTCGGGGTATTGCATGCGCGGCTGCGTGCGATACTCCGGCTATGTGTATGGAGGCCTTTACAGTTGCACTTTGGCAGAAAGATGCATATCTAGGTTCATTTGGCCCAAAGTAAATAAAAGCTTACAAATACCTCAAATGTAATAATGACAGTCCCTCCCTCTCATGACCACAGAAAAGGCAGGAGAACAGGAGCATAGCATTACTGAAACATCTTCTGTGAGGACAAGAAAATGTCTGTAGTACCTACCTGACTCCTCTTGGGGGCGCACTTTGGTTCCTACAGTACTGATGACAGCCCAGTCTGGCTCGTAGCCTGGGTCAAACAAGTCATCTTCCGCTTGACATGCCACACTACCAGGAGATTCCTGTTGACCAGGTGACAAAGAGGAATTTACTAACTGTAACAGATGTGGAAAGTATAATTCCCAATACACGACATAAAAGCTTTTTTCATAGTTGAACTGAATCTTTCATGAAATGTAAATGTTTCTGGAATTGCCTGATGTTCCATCCTACATTTAGTGATGTACATTGAGGTTTGGGGATTTCCTTGAATAACAAGTAGTTGCTGATTGTTCACACACAAGGAGTAACATTGTGGAGGTAGAGGGCCATTCCTGACTGATTTATAGAAACGCTGGTCCTCAATCCAGAACAAAACGGATTGGAATTTGAAGTAGTAGGCTGTATTGTTAATAGAAACATAGAATTTGATGGCAGATAAGAACCATTCCGCCCATCGAGTCTGCCCATTGTTTAACCATATTTTTACCTCAAACCCTTTTTGATCAGTATTTCTTTGAAAAGGATATCAATATGCCTATCCCAAGCATGTTGAAATGTTCTACTGTCTTAGCCTCTACCACCTCTGATGGGAGGCTATTTCCCTTGTCCACTACCCTTTCTGTGAAGTAATTTTCCCTCAGATTTCCCCTGACCCTCCCCTCAGTGTCAGTGCATGTCCTTGTGTTCTAATACTTCTCTTCCTGTGAAGACTGTTCCCCCCTGGACCTTGGTAATTCCCCTGATATATATGAAAGTCTCTATCGTGTCCTCCCTTTCCCTTCACTGCTCCAAACTATACATATTGAGATTTTTTTTAAGTCTTTCTGGGTACGATTTGTGATGTAGGCCATGCACCATTTTAGTTGCCCTTCTTTGTACAGTCTATAATGTATTTATATCCTTCTGGAGATATGGCCTCCAGAACTGGACACCGTATTCTAGATGAGGTCCAAGGACCTATATGGTTCACTCAATGCCTCTGATCCACGGATGTGTTTGGCCAAATAAACTAATGGGACTCCTATAAATCTGAGTGCCTCAACAGACTACAGATTACACTCATTTTTGATTCCACCAAGGAATATACATCTTACTTTCTTTTACAGGGTTAACACGCGTCTACTGGCTATTTGAGGTTTGATTTAGGTTTTGTGCAATAAAAAGAAGAAAAAAAACGTTATCTCCCTATGGGCCAAATGCACTAAGCTTCAAAAGTAATAAAATGGAGAGTGATAAACAGCCAGCCAATCAGCTCCTACCTGCCATGTCACAGACTGTGTTTGAAAAATATCAGACAGGAGCTGATTGGCTGGCTGTTGATAACTCCCCATTTTATCACTTTTGAAGCTTAGTGTACCTGGCCCTGTATGCTTTGATAAATCAAAACCCAAAGTCAGGAAAATGAGCTGATTGGTTGGTTCTTCACTCTCTCCACTTTATCACTTTACAAGGCTTAGTATATCTGCCTCTATATATATATTTTTTTAAAACAACCAGAAAATTCGGTACTTATGTAGTATCTGGGCGCCCGATTTAGAAATCGGGTCGGATCGGGCACATCGCATCGCATGCGATGCGATGACCCGATTTTTCCATAGGAATCAATGTTAAAATGGACTGAGTCCATTTTAACATGGAATTCAATGGGAAAAAGGGGTCCTTTTCATACCCCTACTATCCAAGTGGGCATGGAGTTGGATATAAACCTGTGGCGAGCGTAGCGAGCCACCGAGCCCGAAGCGTGGCGAGCCCCGCGAGGGGACACAGAATACCGTTCGCTCGCCACGCTTCAGGTTTGGTGGCTCGCTACGCTCGCCACAGGTTTATATCCAACTCCATGCCCACTTGGATAGTAGGGGTATGAAAAGGACCCCTTTTCCCCATTGAATTCCATGTTAAAATGGACTCAGTCCATTTTAACATTGATTCCTATGGAAAAATCGGGTCATTGCATCGCATCGCATCCGATGGTCGCATGCGATGCGATATCGCATCGCATCTGATTGTATGCCTTAACTTAAGGCATACAATCAAAAAATCGGGCACCCAGATACTACATAAGTACCGAAAATTCTTGCCAAACAAAATGTCAATATTTAGATGTATCCATGTAAATCTAGCTTTGTTTCCTGTTAAAAACCCTTCTCATAGCACCAGGATTTTTTATTGTAACTTTTAACATTAAATCGTGTCTTTTTTGGCAAAATATGGAACAGAAGGCACATGTAGCTTCTGCTAATTACAATTATATGCGGCTCGGTTATATTCGGTGTGTGACTGCCGCTGTATCTGCATACACAATGCTACCTTACACTGTTTTCCAGGGAAACCCTAAGGGCAACATTTTACTAAGATGGGCACTCTATTTCACATGGGATGTTGCTATGGGAAACCAATCAGAATCTACTGATTTATTAAGCACCTTCTAAAAGATAATAGATCGTATCCCATCTGAAATAAAACTCCCTTCTTTCCCGCTAAAATTCTATTTCTTAAGCAGATAGGGCGGCAGTCACACACTCAATAGACATGCCGCAAAACATTTTAATCAGCAGAAGCTGCTTGTGCTTTCCATTTGCTATTTTGCAAATAAGATACTATTTATGTAAAATGTCACAAAAGAGACACCCGGCTCTAGACACACGGCTCACACGTCATGTATATCGCAATTTGTATCGCATGGAGGATAGATGCATGTGGACTCATCTCTATGATTATTTAAACAGTAATGTCCTGAGCCTTTCTGACCCAGGTTAATATTCTTATACAAACATGGAAATCACATTCTGGGCATTCCCTGCATGTTAGAATGGCCCTTATTGGTGCAGCTCTTGTAAACCAGTGTTTTGCAGCAACATGGTGCAGTTTTCGGTACTTATGTATTATCTGGGCTCCCATGTTAAATGCACCCCATTTTTTCATACCCCTACTATCCAACTACGCATGGAGTTGATTTTATATAGTGTGGCGAGCGCAGCGAGCCACCGTGCCCGAAGCGTGGCGAGCGCAGCGAGCCCCGCGAGGGGATGCGGTCTCATAAGAAAAACGGGAGTCCAGATATTACATAAGTACCCAGTTTTCTTCTGCTTCAGTACATTTTCCATTCCAATAATTAATTCAAACCCTGCTTATTGCATAAAAGCCACACATGTTTTTTAGGAAGTAGCACAGTGGTTTCTTTTTTGCTGCGGTTGTAAAATACCCCACTGTGGGGAAATACAACAAATGAATGAAGTGAGAAATACCTTTAGATTTCCATTCAATATTGAGTTCTGGTTTACTACAGAGAGGAAGCTCTTGGACAATCCGGGTGGTGTTAGGCTCTATCTAAGCATAACGGGCTCTTGCAAATTCATAAATCTACCCAGAAGCCTTTGCTTGCAACCTGAGCTAATAGCCATTGTCATCTGGAATTGTTCCTTATATGTTTTCTCCCCAACTCTGACAAGTCAATCAACCCCTTTCTCTTTCCTGATGCACTGCGGAAATGCTCCATAGTAATTTTTTCCCCATCCCATTTAACAGTCCTGGATAACCCCCAGAGCTGTGTGTGGCGAGAAGGAAAGCTTCTGATTGGACAGCCTACTCTCATCCCTGTTTATATTATAGTGGTGACCAGTCTTTTTCCCCATCCCATTTAACAGTCCTGGATAACCCCCAGAGCTGTGTGTGGCGAGAAGGAAAGCTTCTGATTGGACAGCCTACTCTCATCCCTGTTTATATTATAGTGGTGACCAGTCTTTTTCCCCATCCCATTTAACAGTCCTGGATAACCCCCAGAGCTGTGTGTGGCGAGAAGGAAAGCTTCTGATTGGACAGCCTACTCTCATCCCTGTTTATATTATAGTGGTGACCAGTCTTTTTCTCAGCTTTACACGGCCTGCAGCATTAAATTATTCCCGAGAATACAACATTAAGGCTTTATGCCCTTTGGAACCATACAGGATTGTGTGGCTGAATTGAAACCATAAGAAAATTATTTATCCAAAATAACTAGTATTCATCTCATTTGTCTAGAGGACTCCTGCATGTCTATGGATAGACATTGCCCTTACTTTCTTAGAGTAATGAATCTGTGTGATATCGCCATCATCTCCTATGGGGGTCCATTGCAGAATTACATCGGAAGCCTGAAAAAAAAAAAACAATGGTTAAATCTACAACAGCTAGTAACCTTTAGCACACACATTGTATGGTATAATATTTAGTAGAATGCTATATAGTTGCTTTCCTGGGATAACTGAAGCAAGTCCAGCAAGTCAGAGAATTACCCGGGGATTTTAGTATATATTATCTGTACATCAAATTACTGGCTAGAGAAAACTATTCTTTGTAAAAAAAACTTTTGTAAATTGTCTGATGGGGTGTACACACGGGCTGACCTGGTGGCCCTCAATATCGATGGCCGCCGGGACCCGACATTGGCCAGGAAGGAGGGACGGTGAGCGGGAGGGGGGATGCTGCATTGAGCAGCATGGCGCTGCTTTCAATCTAGCAGTTCGAAGCAGAAATAAAATTGCCAGCAGAGTCTATTTCTGCTTCCGATCCCGATGCCGCCGCGCATCGGGATGGAATCTGCATCGAAGGTGGCTAACGCTGTGCGATTCAGGGTCACTGGATTCGATTTCGACTATCTAGTCCAAATCTAATCGAAAGTGACCCTGAAACGCACAGTGTGTACGGGGTATTAGGCATGGTTTGCCTTTGGCACAGAAATTAGAAATTAAACTTCTGTCTGTTAATAAATACAAATACAGGACTAGTTACTGGGACACATAATTCGCACTCCATCTATCAGACCTCCGTCCCCCAACTCCACTTTCTGTTACGCTGCACAAGTTCTGTTCATCGTTCATCAGCGTTATCAGGGATTAGAGTTAAGACATTTTACATTTCATTGAAGACTTATTCTAAGATTTGCTTCCACCTGCGTGTGCCCTCCCTCTATATAACAGAAGCCTAACACTGCTCCTCACTACTAGAGGGCACCCATTTGGGGATAGAGACACACAAACATTGCACTGAATGACAGAGCCCCAGATCCATCAGTGCTGCTAGCCTCACCCTACATGGTGCTGTGGTGCCAGCCTCCTCTCGCCCTCTTCCTCAGTGCGGGTGAGCGCTTACCTCCATATCCTTGTGAGCGCAGTCTGCTGCCGCAGGGTGCCGTCCCATCTTCAGCCTTAGCAGGCTTTGTGTCTGAGTCTTCACTGATGCATTCATGGAAGGTGGCAGAGCCGACTGGGACAGAACATGCGGCTGCAGTCTGCTTGGAAAGGTGAAGCTGCCCAACGGGGATCTGGAGGTAAGAGCGCACCCACACTCACTTGCACCTCTGTCATGTTTGGGGGGGCCTGCATGCCCCGCCACTGCTCCGATGTGTGTGTGTGTGTAGGGACCCCTCCCCCGAATAATACAGCCCTGGTGTCCATCATTTTGATGGGCTTTTAACTAGTTGTACATATACTGCTTTATCTTCCTATGCCATTCACTGATACCACGGGTTTATGTTTCTTTACCATTTGCTTTTGCTGAACCTGGAGTAGGATAGCGACCAGTAATAAGCAATGAATAGATCACATAAAAGAAAGCTACTAAACGTCGTCCGATTGCGATTAATGGCCCTATACGTCTAACCTGATTTTCTGGCCCATTGGAAATTTTGAGGGTAATTCAGAGCTGCTCGCTAGGCTGCATTTATTCGGAGCCTATTGCGCAGGTCAATGCCGCCCCGGCAAACGCACGCCCACCTGAATCCCCTCGCTACGCTGCGAGCAGATGTGTACGCTTACAAAGGCCGGCACAGAGGATGGCTACTTCCCATCAAAATAAATTTTCCTCTGCTCACAGCCGAATGGTAGCCCAGGACTTACCTTTCCGCTGTCTTCTGCAAACCGGGGGTGTCATGTGATGACAGCCATCCGCCCCAAGCAGGCAGGGAAACCCCAGTGTTCCCTGGGGCCCACCCAGTGTTTCTATGGACACGCCCCTGAAACACAAGGTGCCCATCCCGGAATTCCCCTACTTGTCAAACCGGCAGAGAGCACCATGGCAGACCCCCCAACATCGACAGAGTGGCCAAATTGGCTGCTTTACAAGACGGTCTGAATCGGCCCCTATGATTGGTCATCAGTCAGGTAATGGGGAAATTAACCATGCCAAAAAATGCCAGATTCCCTGATTGCGATGAATTTCCCAGATCCCTTGACCCAGCCGCTGAGGGATTGGGGCACTGCCCCCAATATATTGGGTAGGTATGCAGGGCCAGAATGGCTGATCATCAGTGCAGTTGGATCAGCGAACCACTGGCCGGAGATATATTTGGGCCATAAACTTATGTCAGCCTTCTGACCATGTCGACAATACGGTGCCACCCGAATACCCAACCAACCCCATTTTTAAGCTGACCTTGACAGGGACAAAAGCATCTTATTGTTTACCCATCTTAGCTTGTGTGCTTGTGACAAGAGCATTGCCATTTTTACCTTTTCAATCAGATGGATGACTCCGGCTATCATAGAGTCCTGATCATTCTGTCTTTTTGCACTGGTATGTAGAAAGACACCAAGTTTTTCAAATACCACCTAAAAGGTACACAAAAGAAGAGAGATAGAAATGACGACGTAATCAGCAGGTCGCCAAAACATGTCAGCAGTATAGATATTAATGGCCATCCCACTCATTCAGTACTCCAGTCCCGGACAGTGAGGGGAACCACAATTTTCTCTGCACTACAGGCGCGCACTGGACCACCCATAGAATCGCAGGTGTAGATTTAAAAAAAATACCAACAGCCTTGAGTGGTATACATAGTAAGGGTGCTTGCTGGAGGACTACACCGGATATTTTTAGATTAATCATTGACAGAGCCATCTCGCTCTTCACTCATATAATTATAATAAAGGACTTATTCCCACGTTACATCCTGTATTTAGACACAACCACACTGGAGAGCATAGTGTTCATTCTAGCACCCGCTATCTCTGAAAACCCATGCAGTTCCTGTTCCCTGCCTGGGGTGTCACTGTCTGCTGTGGTGTTTCTAGCACAGGTCTGGTTTGCATATCAGTGCTGATATACAAACCACATTGTGCTGGAAGCACTCCAGCAGACAGCGACACCCCAGGCAGGGAAGAGGAACTGCATGGGTTTTCAAAGATGGCGGGTGCTAGAATGAACACTAGAGCAGTATCGCTGACACCACCACTCCATAATAGGAAACTCAGTATTTACCAGCACTTCATCGAAACTATGCTCTAAAATGTCACTGTTCCCCTTTCACTTTTAGCATGTGAAAAGTGCAATTTTACTTCAGAAGGTCATAGGGCCTTATTTTGGTTCACTCCTGGCAAATTCCTTCTTAGATGGACAAAGCCATGTGCAATGCAGGTGGGGCAGATGTAAAATGTGCAGAGAGAACTAGATTTGGGTGAGTTATTTTGTTTCTGCGCAGGGAAAATACTGACTGCTTTATTTTTACACTGCAATATAGATCTCACTTTGAAGTAAAACCCCACCCAAATCTAATTCTCTCTGCACATGTTACATCTGCCCCACCCGCAGTGCACATGGTTTTGTCCATTTGAGAAGGAATTTGCCAGGAGGAGGGAACCAGAATAAGGCCCATAGTCCCCTGATCAGAAAATGAATAGTAAGTATGCATTGGAAATTTTGCCCACTAGTGTACTTGTCCCCTCCCCCTAACCCAAAAATTACAACTGAGGCCATCCTGTGATAAAATCCTGCTACATTTTTTATTTAATCGTTGGCCTTTACGCAAGTTGATTGACAGGAAGCTGGTGTTTAGGGGGGTGGCAATCAGACACTTTCTGGGAGTGTCAGGGAAAACACAGGGCAGCTCCAGGCCCAAACAGCCTGTTTCCATTAGCAGGGCTGCATATACCTGCATATAACTGATTGCACAGCACCAAAATTATCAGCCCAGGGCTCAAGTCTAAATCAGGCCGATAGTTTCACATATAGACATATGTCAAGCAGACCAACTGCATCACATTCATCCTACTGGTCTATGCTGTCCCTCAGAAATGTAAAAGTGACAACACTCTGCTTCCTTCCATACTAAATCTCATATAGAATTTGAGCATAAACAATGATTTTTTTTTCCCCTGTAGTTCAGGCCTCTCAACACAGATTAATGGAGACAGGGCATTTTCCAAGTATAGCAATTAGTGGAAACCAGAATAATTAAAATTTAACAGAAAGTAATTGCCGTGGTTTTAAATATCTAATGGAAAGTAGAGCACTGACTATGCGATGCATTCAGAATGTTGGAACTTGAATTTAGGGTTAGAATTAGGTGTCTATGCACCTAAAGGGGCATACAGACATGACAAAACTGGCTTTTGGGCTGAGCAACATGCTTCAGCCAGTCGGGATCCCGACTGTCAAAACGCCAACAGTCGAGTGCCCGACAGCCACCGGCTATTTTCCCTTGTGGGGGTCCCTGACCCCCATAGAGGGAGAATAGAATAGGTGGCTCGCCTAGCGAGCCACCGTGCCCGCAGCATGGTGAGCCCGCAAGGGGCTTTTTTGTGCTCGCCATGCTGTCTGACTCCGGACAGTCGGGATCCCAATGTCGGAATAATGCCTGTCGGAGTCCCGTACTAAACCCGGGTACAGGCCCGGCGACAGGGGGGGTCAAGGGGGACAGCCGCCCCAGGCCCTGCCGATCTGAGGGGCCCAAAGCATGTCCCCTGCCGCTCAGTACCTCAGCTCACATTCCCCTCCCTCCCGAGTCCATTCTCAGCCGCCCAGCAGAACACCATGCAGGGTAGATTAAGGAAGGAGCTGCACGGGGTTGCTTGGGGGCGGGGCTTCACAGGACTCGGCGGGGCTACACGGGGCTCGGGAGGCGGAGCACTGGAGCAGAGGGAATGGATGCTGTGTTCTTTGGAGGAGAGGCAGGGGAAGGACATCCATGGCTGCATCAATGTGCAGGTGAGCAGCGCTGGTCGCTATATGCTGAAGCTGACTTTTAGGCTGGCTCTCTGGTGTGTGCGAGGGACAGGAGAAAGAGGGTGCAGGACACAGCAAGCAGGGGGAGGAGGAGGCAATGACATACTGTGTACTAGGGTAAAAGGTGGCTGCTGTGCCTGTGCACACTGATTGCCCTCCTCGTAAATATATATATATATTTTTTTTTTTTTTTTTGGGGGGGGGGGGGGGGGGCACCATTTTACTTGTTTGCCCCAAGCACCACAAATCCAGGTTTCGGCCCTGGGCTAAGGGGAGAGGGGGTGGATTAAGCCACAGGGTATGAGCTTTAGGCACTAGCGAGGAGGGTCAGGATTAGGCTGCGGGGGGTTGGGAAGCGCGTCAGTGTTATAGAGCGCATGCTGCAGGATTAGGAAGCAAGTCAGTGTGATAGAATGCAGACCACAGGGTGAGGGATTGCGTCAGTGTGATAGAACGCAGGGTGAGGTATTGCATCAATGTGATAAAATGCAGGGTGAGGTATTGCATCAGTGTGATAGAACGCAGGGCGCAGGGTGAGGTATAGCATCAGTATGATAGAGCGCAGGGTGAGGGATTGCATCAGTGTGATAGAGCGCAGGGTGAGGTATTGCATCAGTGTGATAGAGCGCAGGGTGAGGTATTGCATCAGTGTGATAGAATGCAGGGTGAGGTATTGCATCAGTGTGATAGAACGCAGGGTGAGGTATAGCATCAGTGTGATAGAGCGCAGGGTGAGGGATTGCATCAGTGTGATAGAACGCAGGGTGAGGTATTGCATCAGTGTGATAGAACGCAGGGTGAGGTATTGCATCAGTGTGATAGAATGCAGGGCGAGGTATTGCATCAGTGTGATAGAACGCAGGGTGAGGGATTGCATCAGTGTGATAGAACGCAGGGTGAGGTATTGCATCAGTGTGATAAAATGCAGGGTGAGGTATTGCATCAGTGTGATAGAACGCAGGGCGCAGGGTGAGGTATAGCATCAGTATGATAGAGCGCAGGGTGAGGGATTGCATCAGTGTGATAGAGCGCAGGGTGAGGTATTGCATCAGTGTGATAGAGCGCAGGGTGAGGTATTGCATCAGTGTGATAGAATGCAGGGTGAGGTATTGCATCAGTGTGATAGAACGCAGGGTGAGGTATAGCATCAGTGTGATAGAGCGCAGGGTGAGGGATTGCATCAGTGTGATAGAACGCAGGGTGAGGTATTGCATCAGTGTGATAGAACGCAGGGTGAGGTATTGCATCAGTGTGATAGAATGCAGGGCGAGGTATTGCATCAGTGTGATAGAACGCAGGGTGAGGGATTGCATCAGTGTGATAGAACGCAGGGTGAGGGATTGAGTCAGTGTGATAGAGAGCAAGGTGACTGAGCACGGCAGTTTGATTGAGTGCAGGCTGCAGAAATAGGGCTGCTCCTAGAAATTCCTCCCAGGCTAGTTTTCCATCATGATCTAACCATCCCTCCCTGCTTCACAGCAATCCAGGAATGGGCACAGGGCGCTTCCAGTATGTGTTCCAGCAAAGGGGGGTGGGGGCCCGCAGAGATATCAGTGTATGGGGCCCCAAGAATTCTGTTGCCAGCCCTGCCTGGGTAAAGCCATTGCAAGGACTGGCTTTCCCTACAGGCAACAGCGATGCACGGGAAAGCGCATCGCCATCACCAACCCTACAACATAAACAATGACCTAATTTCCCCGTAAACACAACAGCAGAAGGCACCGTAGCGGACATATCCACTAAAGGCCAAATACACTACTATGAGTATCGCACGCAATTCCCCAGCAACTACTCGCTGGGTAGCTGCATAGAATACATTATTTTCCCCATCATGGCTGGGGGTTCCGACAAATCCTTGTCTCCAGGTCTGATCCAATGCACATCCGATCAGTCGGAGGTAAATCACACACGACATGGCAATTTTCACACGATTTATTGGCCTGATGGGTCAAAATCATGTGAAAAAGGGTGAGAACATATAAGTGTATTGGGACCTTACATGGGCTTTCCAACTCCCATCTGTAGGGTGTATTATGGGGGAAGATAAGGATTTCTGCTTAAGGCAACTATACTATGCATAATTCATTTTGGGAACTCCCAATGTATTTCATGGAAGGAAGGAAGAAGCAGCCCAGCAGGGGGACCCCCCAGGATGGATATAGCAGAGTATGTAGGCATCTGCCATTAACACACAACCAGTACACAGTCACACACTGCACATGGCATCAGCAATCACAAGACCACCGGGTCAGCTGATTCCTAACAGCAGCGTCACCTCACCGCAGCTGTAAGCACTGCCCCCCTGCCCTGGACAAGGTGGTACCATTTTACACCGAGCCCCGTACGCACCAGAAACCCTGCCCACACACCCGGGTCGCGCTGCTACAGGTGTACGGACCCCGGAGCTACGAGCTCACCTTGTATGCATCTGACTCCATGACCAATCGCTCCAAAACTTCCGCATTTCCCACGTCACTTCCGCTCCAGTGACAGGCGTGCTTGGAGCGTTGCCATGGCAGCAGGACCGCCCTACCCACGCTTTTCTATGGTTAGAGGGGTTGTGCGATGCAGTATGGTGGTTTTGTGTTCCAACTTCTCAGGGAGCAGAAAGTGGTACTTGTTTCCTATCTGGGCGCCCGTCACGGGCATCGCGGGTACATTTATGTATGGCCGCGACGCGACCGACGCGATGCCCGCGATTTCCCATTGAAACCAATGTTAAACTTGGAAATCGTGTCGGTCGCGTCGCGGCCGGCCATAAATGTACCCGCGATGCCCGCGACGCGATGCTCACGATTTCCCATAGGAATCAATGTTAAAAGCCGCGATGGACCCGATTTTACTGTTAAATGCCTCAATCCACCCGATTTGGCCATAGGAATCAATGTTAAATGGGCCACAGAGCCCATTAACCCTTAAATGTCCCCCCAAATTTTTGACGCCACCCCACGATCGACGCCAACCCGAAGCGTGGCGAGCGCAGCGAGCCCGCGAGGGGCGGCGGTACGCGTCCTCCGACCTTTTCATGCCCTACTATCCACTAGGGCGTGGTGTTAGAATATAATAGTGTGGCGAGCCCGAAGCGTGGCGAGCGCAGCGAGCCCCGCGAGGGGACGCGGATACCTGCACAATTATGCGCGTCCCCTCGCGGCCTTCACAGTGAAGGTATCCGCGTCCCCTCGCGGGGCTCGGTGGCTCGCTGCGCTCGCCACACTATTATATTCTCACACCACGCCCTAGTGGATAGTAGGGCATGAAAAGGTCGGAGGACGCGTACCGCCGCCCCTCGCGGGCTCGCTGCGCTCGCCACGCTTCGGGTTGGCGTGGATCGTGGGGTGGCGTCAAAAATTGGTGGGGACATTTAAGGGTTAATTGGGCCTAATTCAGGGTTAATATGGCCAAATCGGGTCAATTGAGCCATTTAACAGTGAAATCGCGGTCAATCAGCCTTTTTAACATTGTTCCCTATGGGAAAATCGCGGTGATCGCGGTCATCGCGGGCATCGCGACCATCCAATTTTACCCGCGATGCCCGCGATGACCGCGATCACCGCGATTTTTACCCCCGATGACCGCGATTTTGATCGTGGGCGCCCAGATAGGAAACAAGTACCCAGAAAGTTTCTCGGTGTACAGTGAGAAGGGCTAAGGGGGTCAATATAATAATCTTCTAAAAATTAAAAAGGAGATGTTGTTGCCCATAGCAACCACCCTTTCTGTCTATCATTTGTTAGGATGCATTAAACACATGGTAGACAGAAACTGATTGGTTGCTATGGGCAACATCACCTCTTTTCACTTTCAGAAGCTTTAGGAAATTGACCCCTAAGAAAGCAGCTGTAGGAATAGTGATATATGCATACCTCCCAACTTTTGAAGTTGGGAGGTCGGGACGTTCGCGCGGCGAAGCCGTGCGCGCTCCCGAAAAGGGGGTGTGGCCTCGAGAAAAAGGGGTGTGGCCTCACGGGGTGACGCGAACTCCGGCCACGCCCCCGTTTTCGCCGCTCGTCGGCGCTGAATAGATGCTGTGCGCATGCGCACAGCGTCTATTCTCGGCAAGCTGGGGGGGCTCCCAACTGTCCCCCCCACCGCGGGACAATGGCGGCCCCGGGCGGGACGCGGGAACGTCCCCGAATATCGGGACGTTCCCGCGGAAATCATGACAGTTGGGAGGTATGTATATATTACCCAACACACACACAGTATTTCTCAAAGGGAGAGGGGGGCTATTCTGCAGCATGAGGGGCTGAGAACATAGCCAGCAGCACAAAGATGCGCTAGCCATGCCCACAAAAATGGGGGCATGGCCTCGCAGGAATAGTCCACGCCCCCATGCTGCTAGGTAACACCCCAAAAATGTTGGTTTGTGCCTGATCCTCTTCACGCCGGTCCTATGATGGGAGGTATGGGCTTAGTACATCTCGCCCTGAGTCTTATATGCTGTGTCTCTATGTTAAAAAAAAAATCCATGATTTGTAGATGTGGATGGACGCTGTGTAGATTGACCATGTTATGATTGACCAGGCTTAAGGTATGTACACACAGTGCAATATGGTTGTTGAGCAATTTTAGCTTAATATCTCTCAGCAATATATTGCTCAGTGTATCATTTTCATCAGCGACCAGCGATTTTGGCTGAACATTGCAAGCTATTCGGTTTCATTCTGTCTCTACCTCATTTTGACTAGAAATCGCTGGTTCACAGTGCATTGTGCACCAGCGACCAGCAATCTTTAGCCGTATTCACAGGAGCATGCTCCTGCGACCAGCGACCATTAAGGGCTGGCTGAGGGAGGGATCAGAGAATTGCTGTAATGTATACGAATCCTTTACTTCTGTCTCCAAGACTTCTCCCATGCTGCCCTTATGCTGTGGAAAGTTCTGCTTCCGGGAGCAGCGCTCTGTAGTAGGGTCTGAGCAATAGAGTGCTCAGACCCTACTGGGCATGCGTGAATCTCCAGTAAAATGGCCGCCACACCACTTTCCCAAAGATTTCGGCGGTGCTTCTGCTGCTGCCCTTGGATTCCTGGAGGATAAGTATTAGAAAAATGGGTGCAGCGTGCGTACACCACGCACGCTGTGTTAGGGTCCCTGAGAGATGACACAGGGTCTGACAACTACCTTCAACGTCCAGTCAGAGGTTCCATGATTGACAGCTGGCTGGAGACCAGAAATGAAGAGATAACGCACACAGAGTATCTCAGCAGACCTTCTGATCTGAAGTTTATTCTCGAGGTGCTCATAGTTATACCCAAAATGTGGAATGCAATCCACGTCAGTGCTCATTAAATATTTATTTTGAAGTTTTAAGCTAAAGCAATAAATTGATACTTTTTAATGAGATATCAAAACCAAAGTTTGTTTATAATAGAAATAATTGGATCAATGTTAATAAGCAAGCAGTAACTTTGCCTCCTCCATCTGATTCTCAAAACATTCCAAAATGCTATCTTCAAGTCACAGGTGCAATATCTTTGTTAGCTCATCTTCTGACCTTGGTAACAACTCTTACAATCACCTCAAACTTTTCCATCTTATGCTGAAATTAAAATCTGTTCTGCTGAAAGCATTTTAAGTAAAATACATTTAAATGGACAGTGATAGAACTGATATGTATATAAGGGTGTGGTATGGGACTCCGACAGTCGGGATCCCAACAGTCATTATCCTGACGTTGGGATCCCGACTGCCCGGAGTCAGACAGCATGGCGAGTGCAAAAAAGCCCCTTGCGGGCTCGCTGCGCTCGCCACGCTGCAGGCACGGTGGCTCGCTACGCGAGCCACCTATTCTATTCTCCCTCTATGGGGGTCGTGGACCCCCACGAGGGAAAATAGCGGGTGGCCGTCGGTCACCCGGCTGCCGGCGTTTTGACAGTCGGGATGCCGACGTCGGGTAAATGACTGTCGGGATCCCGACTGTCGGGAACCCATCCGGCACCCGTATATAAAAGGTGAGAATCATATCTATACTCTATCAGCTGCACCCATTTTTCTAATACTTATCCTCCGGGAATCCAAGGGTGGCAGCAGAAGCACCGCCGAAATCTCTGGGAAAGTGGTGTGGCGGCCATTTTACTGGAGATTCACGCATGCCCACACGAGCCACCCTGTGACTCAGGGGTCTGTGTGAACAGTGCACACGGCACCCATTATATACTGGCGTAACAATAGCCCTGCAGACCCCACAGTGGCGGGAAGGCCCTGAGCAAGCATGGGCGTCTGGGGTCTGCGAGTACTATCGCTCCACTGCTGCCTGCCTTATACACCCCCCCCCCCCCCCCCGTTGCCGCTTGCCGCCGCGCCTGTAACCGGGACACGCAGATCTTCCGACACTCTTTTCATAAGCAGCAGGAGGAGCACCGGGACCAAAGACAACTAGATCTGTGGGTCCTGGGTACAGAACAGCGGCGGCAGGGTGGGGGGTTAACTTTTCTTGGGGGAGGGGGGTGCGATTTTTGTATTTATGCCACTGCCATTATAGATACGCCACTGCCGAGCACCCAACTCACCTAAAATACTCCCTTCGCCCTAATCTCAGTGACACTACAGACTATACTATGCACTATGCATTCTAACGGTAGCATTTACACAACAGTATACAAGACTATGGGTGTGGAGGGTAGGGGGGTGAGGGGGTGAGGGAGGAAGAATCACATGCCCGAAGCTTTATTGACCAGACAGACACATATAAGGGGAGGGCAATAAATAGAAATACATCAACAAAACAACAGACATTGTGAAGTGAGGGGGGAGGGGCCACGGTCCAAAAGTCTTATAAAACAGTCCAAACAAGGGGAAAGGACCAGAAGAAAAGGGGTTTAGTCCTCTTCTTCCTCAGGGCTATCCTGAATGGAATAGTCTCTGAGCAGGCTGTGAACCAGCCTGCGGCAGTCCTGAACGGACATTCTCTCCCTCCGCAATATGAGACGATTTCTGGCAAACCACAAAGCGTCCTTAACACAGTTTATAAGGCGCCAGGCTTCCTGGGTCGCCCCATATGTGTGGGTGCCTGGGAATAGTCCATACAGTACCGAAAGGTATGAAAGACAGTTCCTGGGCACGGAGTCCTTGAATTCAGTCTCTAGGGCATCCAACAACAACTGTGCGTAGGTGCAGTCCCAAAAGATGTGCATGGAGGTTTCTTCATGCACAAAGCACCAGGGACAATGTCTATACCTACACAAGTTTCGGGAGTGCATAAATGACCGGTGAGGTAAGCCCCCCTGAATGGCCATCCATGACATGTCCTTGTGTCAATTTGTAAGCCTTTTGGAGGCCACATACTCCCAGACAAACTTGGCAGTTGCTGAAGGGCGCCCAGAAATCGTTCCATGACGTCTTGTGGACAGTTTTAGGTTTCCACAAGTCGGGTTTCAATCCCTCCAGTTGGTGCTCCCTCACAAACTTGGACACGTCCAGGTAGAACCATTTAAGGGTCCTCCACATGGGTAGGAGGAAGAAGCGGGACATGGAGTTCCCCGCAGAGCCGGCACAATTGTCAATCAAAGTTCCGCGGATACAGTTGCATCATCATGCAAAGAAGGCTCTCAGCATAGTCGGAATGTCTGGAATGTCTTTGCCACCTTTGAGGGGATCTTTGTACATAACAATCCGCTTCACTCTATCCATTTTGGAGCCCCAGATGAAGTGGAAAATCTCAGTGACTGCATACCTCCCAACATGACCCTCTCTAGGAGGGACACAATGCTCTGCTTCTGGACTTTCCTCTTAATTAAGGATTACCATCACCTGTGGTGAAACACCTTTCTTATTAATTAACCTGTTCAAAAAACAGGTGATGGCAATCATACATTAAGAGGAAAGTCCAGGAGCAGAGCATTGTGTCCCTCCTGGCATGGGTCATGTTGGCAGGGCCGTTTCTAGAGGCGGACAAGCCGTGCAGCAGCCCGGGGCGCCGCACGGCTTGTCCGCCTCTAATAAACAGCCGGGGCGCCCGGCAGCAGCTCCCCCCAGCGCTGCCTCCCTTCCTCCCCCTCTCCGCCTCTCAGCTCTCACCGTCCACCGCCGGCGCCGCTGATTGATTTCCCAGGGGAGGGGAGGGAGCGCATCGTGGTCTCTCCTTCCCCTCTCTCACGGTGTCACTGGGCTGTCAGCCAATCAGGAGACAGCCCGCGATGTATGAATGGCTGACAGCTCAGTGAAGGGGAAGGAGAGACATGCGATGCGCTCCCCTCCCCAAGGAAGATGAAGAAGAGGCAGCAGCAGAGGCGATGGCAGCAGGGGGAGGCACAGTGAGTTACTGTATGCTGCTTCCGGCACTGTGGGGCATATTGGCACTGTGGGGCATATTTGGCACTGTGGGGGAATATATCTGTGGCACTGTGGGGGCATATATCTGTGGCACTGTGGGGGGCATATTTGGCACTGTGGGGGCATATTTGGCCCTGTGGGGGCATATATCTGTGGCAAAGTGGGGGCATATATCTGTGGCACTGTGGGGGCATATTTGGCACTGTGGGGGCATATATCTGTGGCACTGTGGGGCATATTTGGCACTGTTGGGGCATAGCTGTCACTGGGGGCATATATATGTGGCACTGTGGGGGCATATGTGTGGCACTGTGTGGGAATAGCTGTCACTGTGGGGGCATATATGTGTGGCGCTGTGGGGGGCATATCCAGCACTGTGGGGGCATATATCTGTAGCACTGTGGGGGCATATATCTGTGGCACTGTGGGGGCATATATCTGTGGCACTGTTGGGGCATATCTGTCTCTGTGGGGGCATATATGTGTGGCGCTGTGGGGGCATATGTGTGGCCTTTGAGGGAATAGCTGTCATTGTGGGGGCATATATGTGTGGCGCTGTGGGGGGCATATCCAGCACTGTGGGGGCATATGTGTGGCACTGTGGGGGCATATTTGGCACTGTGGGGGCATATCTGTGGGGACATATTTGGCACTGTGGGGGCATATGTGTGTCACTGTGGGGGCATATATGTGTGGCACTGTGGGGGCATATCTGGCACTGTGGGGGCATATTAGTAAATGGCATCAGTTGTGCGGCAGCGGCTCGTGGGGCATAATGTGTAATGGGCATTACGGTGTGGGGAGTATTGCGTAATTGCCATCCCAGTGTGGGGTGTAATGGGCATCACGGTGTGCAACAAAAATGTGTCATTTTTATCACGGTGTGCAGCGTAATATGTAATTGGCATCACAGTGTGCGGCATAATGTGTAATTGTCATCACAGTGTGCGACGTAATGTGTAATTGGCATCATGGATAAATGGTGTATAAGGATTTAAGTAGCCTGTCATTGTTTGGCCTTGATCTGTGAGGCGTACTAGGTCACTGTGTGGGCCTTTATGTTTTTTATGTCACTGTGTGGCCTTCGGCCCGCCAACTAAAGTGTAGGAGGACAATGACAACTCCTGCGGTAACCAATGTCTGGTCATGCAGGTCGCAAAAGTGTGATGTAAGGTAATTGTTTTCCGGCTAGGCCACGCCCTTATATTAAGCCACACCCCCTTTAAATCAAGCCACACCCCTATTTAGGCGCGCGTCTCCGGCGCGCTCAATTTCTTCTATGCCATGTTATGTATTTGGGGGGGGGGGGGGGGGCATTTTTTTTTTTTCGCCCTGGGAGCTAAATTGTCTAGAAACGGCCCTGCATGTTGGGATGTATGTTAGTGCAATTGTATTAATTATTTCCTTCACGCCCAACTCACCTCATTTACATTAATTACTCCCTATACCACCAATTCACCTCAATTCCTCCACTGCCAACTCACTACTATTAAATTAATTATTTCTTGGTTGAAACTTCTGTCAACCATCCCTCTTGCTTTTTATTTCCTCTTCATCCAGATCATTTTAATTATGCTCACCTCCCAACTGCCCTTAATGACTCCACACCCAAATCACCTCAATTACTTCCTCCGTAATGTTATTGCACCTCCCCATTTACCTCTGCTAGGTGGGTTGTGGTACTAACTATACTATGAGAAACTACTATTATATACTTTATACCTATCCCACAGATGGATGTGGGAGAAAACTTTGCATAGTGTTAAACTCTGCATTAAGTCCTCTATTTGTATTTATTTATTAACAGTTTCTTATATAGCGCAGTAAATTCTGTTGCGCTTTACTAAAGGAGATAGTGATACAACAAACAGGGTATTTACAGACAGTCAAAAGGTGGGAGGGCCCTGCTCGCAAGCTTACAATCTATAGATTAAAACATCATGTCCAACACCAGTAACAGGGGTTCAAAAATAAATCAATAATACTTGAAACGGCGGGCAATTACTTAGGTATCACATGCGAGGCTACATGCAATACCTCGGCATAAAATGCATATAAATGGTGGGATTTTGGATGTGTCTAAGTGTACAATCAATAGGTTGACAAGTAATGGTCGACAGGGTCCAAGGGTAGGCAATCAAAGGGTCAACAGGATCAAAAGGTTGACAGTTAAAAGAGACAAAAGGTTGACATGGTCAAAATGTCGACACTAACAATGTTGACGTAGTCAATAGGTCAACATTGAAAAGGTTGACATGCATTTTTCATTTATTTTTTGGGGTTGACAAAGGTCAGGATACATTTTTCATGTAATTTTGTGTCTATGTCGACATAAGACGGCATGTACACAGTATAAGTGTACCGCGTTCCCTTGCCATGCTTTGGGCACTATTATAATCAAACTCTATGCCCACTTGGATGATAAAATATGAACAAGTCTTTTTTTGTATTAAAAAATCATGACAAAAACGCATGTCGACTTTTTCATGTCAACCTTTTGACTGTCGACTCTTTGACTGATGACCAATAGCTGTTGGCATTTTGATTGCCTACATTGTACTATAGATTGTATCAAGGATCGCACTTACAATGCGATCAGGGCAGAATATTACCTTCCAGGATCGCATTGTAAAATGCGATCCCAACGGCAGGATGTATGATGCGGGAGGCACAGGGACAGGGCTCCAAAAACAGCCCGCCCTGCGATGGCCGGAGCTGGAAGGTCTGCGCATGCACGGTTAGCACTGACCCCCTGCCAACCCCACTGCTGCCCGGGCAGTGCAGTGTGTAGTCCATAGGCTACAATGAGCTATCGCCATCTCAGAATGACGATACCCCAGGGATGCCAAGCCGGGCATAGAAACCTATGGGGGATGCAGCCGGCGGCGGTGAAGGCAGGATCGCAGCAGGGATCGGAGATCCTGCTGCAGTCCCCCTTTGATAAATTGGGGGTCTACTTAATATTTGCGGCTAATTGGACTTAGCCGCAAATATTAGTTAATAAATGCCACTGAGCCCGAAGCGTGGCGAGCGAATGCGGAATACATGTAAAGTCATCCGCGTCCCCTCGCGGGGCACGCTGCAATCTCCACGCTTCGGGCTCAGTGGCTCGCCACACTATATAAAATCAACTCCACACCAACGTGGATAGTAGGGGTATGAAAAGGTCAGAGGAAGCGTTCCGTCGCTGCTCGCCATGCTTCGGGGTGGCGTGGATAGTGGGAGGGGTTCCTAAAACCTCATTGTATGTCATTATTGTATACCTAATGGCATTGTACACCCTTTACAATATAAATAAAAGAGCACTGAATACATTACATAGGAAAATCGTATCGCATCGCACGGCCGTTACAATGGCCCATGCAATGCGATGTGATGCGATTTCCCTACGGTGCCGTACGTAAGAAACTTGGGCGCCATTATAGTACACAAGTACTTTGTTTTTAACTTGTGTTTGATGTGTATCTGTATCATATCATCAGAACTGCCTTTTCTGTTATTTTTACAGTATAAAGGCATTAACTGCATTAATAAATCCTAAATGATGAAACCACCACGCACATTCTCTGTACTGTCCATTGTTCGATGTTTGGGCTGACCTTTCCTCACTCCAACCCTCAGGAACACCTGGCATAAAATGCAGCACAACTCAAGCCAACACCAGGTGGCTGTCGGTGGCAGGCAGAGCTGGGCAGCACGTGTCCTAGGGGGACTGTCTCTGCTTCTCTGTGAAATAAACAAACTTGTCATATGAGGGGTGGGGAAACAGTGGCACGGCGGCCGCCATCTTTTATAAGGGCAAACTGAACTAAATCTCTTCACGCCACTCTCCAGGAACACCCTCACGCTGTTCCTGTCTGTTATTACCGTCTCTGCCGTTACATGCAGATACTCCGTTTAGAGTAGACCGAATAAATGTGAGGTCGCCCCGTCGCATGCCTGAGGCGGTGGCCGCCATTTTTGTCGCTGGTAAACCGGAGTGTTGTGAATGAGCGATTGGACAGGCGTTTGGAGTTGGATAAGCCCCTCACTCTCTTCCTGCCCCCGGTCCATAATCGTTAGTAAGTATATGTCAAGGTAATGGGCGGGACAATGGTAGAAGGAGACGTGGCTACAGGGGCTATAAAGAGGGTGGGCAGGCTTAATGGTTGGTTCTGACGCTGGTAGCTGTGCGACCCCGGGGGCTTGCATTTGTTTTTGCTGCTGGGAAGATCGCAGGTAAAGATCTCTGGGCTCCTAATTGTTTTGTGCCCTGACACCCCTCTCTTTCCCAGTCCCCACTGCTTGCTCTTCATTGATAAAGTTATGTTGCATGGGGTCCCCATCTGCACCTCCAGGGGGTTCTCTGGTGTTTATAAGTAATTTCCACTTTTCAGTGTGCTGCAGTGCATTGCATGGCTACAGTGTGCTAGTTGTAGGCAATCTGTAGACCTACAACTCCCACTGCCAGCTATGGGTTGGCAGGCTATGCATTGAGCTGTAATGGCACAGGAATTGCAGTGCCACTACCACTCATCATGCCAGTCCTAGGCTGGGGTGCTCTGCAGCTGCCTGGTTTTCTGGCACCACAAGTTGTTGGTTATATGCTGCAGATCCTTAGGTAAGGTCTTTATTTTGCAGTGGGCATTGGTGAAATGTTTTACTGAGATAGTCGGCTGCTGTGTATGCTAGCATGTACTTCCAGTGAAGCTTTGCACTCTATGGGGTCAAGTCAGACATCGCTGTGAACTTGCATGGTAGCTTATTTTTGATACACTGCGCATGGGTATGGCCTGTACTATGCATGTGCGAGGCTGTGCTACAGTGAAATCCTGCTACATTTTTTTTCTGTTCACAAGGAGATTAACAGGATGTAGGCGTCTGGGTGAGTAAACTGTCGATTTTATACCCTTTACACCGGCGCAAAACCCGGGGTTTTTCCCTAGTGGACCCAGGTCTTCGGTGGTGTAAAAGAGGTTAACCTGTGTCCCATTACACAGGGTAGTGGGCAGTGTAAATGGGTACACCGGGTCATCCCGTTTACAGCAATGGGGAGGTCCAACCTCCGGACAGCATCGTCCTGCGGCCAACATGGAGGTTGGGGGGCGCACACAGCATCCGCTGCTGTACTCTACAGACAGCAGCGGAGACAGTGAATGGATGACTGTGTGCAGCATCCATTTACCTCGTGGATGGGGGTTGGGGGAAGCCCAGCAGCTTAACTTGGTGCTGGGTTTGTTGCCAGCATGGTGATCCTGGCGCTTGGAGAGGATGATATCTCCAAGTGCTGCCCCTGTTTACACTGCGGGTAGGCACAGCAGTGTAAATGGTGCAAATCCTGGATCTGACCTGGCTTGGATCTGTGTTCCAAATTCCGGGTTGGTTGGATCCGGGATATGGTTTTTAAAGGGGTTTTGGGGGAAGTGCTAAGAAATGAATGTGTGCCTAGGAAATGCGCTGGGGGTGTCTTGGAAAATGCAGGTGTGCCTGAGCAGTTTATGGGAGGCTGTGTTGCATCAGCTCCAGACCGAATATGCCTTTTTTCCATTGCACCATCAAATAACGGTGCTTTCACATTGCAAAATGCAGGGTCGCACCGGGACTTTAAACTGTCCAGTCCCAAAGTGATGCTGCCGTTTTTTTTTTTTTTTTTGTTTTTTTTAGCGGCCTAGCAATATTGCCGGTTTGCTGATGTCATGTGGGGTTGGGGCGGAGCATAATAGGGGTGAGGGAGGAGGCAGCACTGCCTCCTCCATCAGTGTGAACAATAACCGGGTCGCTCGACCTGGTTAACCCGTTTACACTGTAGATTTACCCCATATACAGGTTGCTGTACAAACTCCTCTAAAAAAAAAAACAACGAGGTTGTTGCCCATAGCAACCCCTCAGATCCTTTCTCTCGTTTTCTAGGATGCAATGTAGAAATGGTAGACTGAATCTGGTTGCTTTGGCAACATCTCTTCATTTTAAGAAGCTTTTTTATTGGGAGCCATGGACTATAAACTATTTTTGGATTGTGTGGGGAAACCTACACAAACATGGGGGGACTTTGGTTTAACTGTACTAAAAGGGGAGAGAGAGACTCTGCCATTTAGCGGTTGGGAAGAGGCCGGGCATCTCCATCATAGGCTGTTCCATGGTGACTTCTAGGACACCACTTGGATTAGGGATGGACATTGAAATGTGATGGTTTGATTTCACTTTTCTTTTTATTTGATCGTGTTGAAGCCCATTCATCATATGATGGACTTTCGATGTCCATCCCTAGCTTGGATCACTATTGTTGCAGGTGGTATCGCTTGGAATACACTACTCCAGCTGCATTACCCTTAACGCTATCACTGCTGCTTCCTTGGAAGCAGCAGTGATGGAAAATCGAAGCACACGTGAATAACCCACTAATCTGAAAGCCTTCAATATTTACTCTGCATGCTAGATTAAATCTGTACGCACCACTTGCAGTGCAGCACGGTTTATGCAGGAGCACAGTTACTCACTGATTTAGGCCTTAAGGAACAGCTTGTGACCGATCACTTGTGTTATTTTACAACACCATGCTGGCCGTATACCAGACTACTTTCCTTCAACCAACCGTCTTACTAAAATGTTGTTGTTATGCTGGGTACGCACTGAACGATCTACAGTAGATAGTTGCCTCAATTTACCGAGCAGTATATATTGTAATAATCAGGAGTAGACAAACAATATGTCTAGACCTATTGCATTGGCCCTACAACACAGCCGATGGCCTGCGTATTGGCTCATCATACTGTGTCTGGCTGACCCACTGATTACATACCCTCCAACTGTACCGTTTTAACGGGTACAGTACCATTTTTTTAACGGTCTGTACCGGCTAAAATAAACTGTACCGATTGTACCGTTTTTTTAAACATCAGCTCAGGCTGATGGAGGGACTCTGGGAGATGTAGTTTATAACACTGCCGACTGCTCCCCAGGGAGCGTGGGGGAGCCGCCGGCCAAAACTACATCTCCCAGGGTGGTACGACGAAGGTACATACATAGCAGCCTCGCCTCCCCCTGCTCAGGTGGAGACTGCTGTGCTGTTGGGGGAGACGAGACAAGTCACAGTGAACTGTAGTGTGTGACCAAGCCGCCGCTGGGTTGAAAGAGTGGGCGGCGTGATGTCACCAGCGGGCGGCCAAATGTCCAACAGCATGGGGAACGCGGCGGCAGGCAGCGGGGACTTACAGCGGGCAATGTTCCTGCAAGATCCTGCGCAGCTGGCGGGACTGTGACTGACACTTAAAGAAATTGGTATGATATGTAATGGAACAGCTGAGGCCACGCCCCCTTTACCTATGACCATGCCCCTCTGTCTATGGCCACACACCCCTGTACCGATTTTCCTGTTGGAAATGTTGGAGGGTATGTGATTACATGATGGGTTGTCTGGTATTTAGGTGGCCTGTATTATGTAAGTCTCGGCTCGCGTGGGGTCAGATGGCATCAGCGTGTAACCGGGTGAGTGGCATGTCTTGCAGTCATTGTGGGAGTAGCAGTGTTCTCAGCAGACCAGATGTATGGAGAAGTAACTTATGGCAACCAGTCAGCTGCTCTGTTTGACTTTATATTATGCAAATTATAGAGGTTACGTCAGTGCTGATTGGTTGCCATGGGCCACTCCTCCTCTGGCTCACCTCTCCCCCCTTATCACTGCTTCATATATCTGCCTCACTGTGAGAACTTGGGCTGTGCACAAAAGGGTTGCTGCTCCCCAGATGGCTAGCCCTCATGTTCTGTAGGCCCATACTTGTCCTGTTGATCACCAGGCTTCCGTGCCCCATCACCTCATCTAAATCTGAGTTCTTGGTGGGTGTGAGCCAGAGCAGCTGTGGCTTGCTGGTTTGGAGAACCCGTCCCTTCAGAGGGTATTGCTACTGATGCTGGCACATTGCCACAAGATGCTGGCACTGCCCATCTTACCCCTTACTTGGCTACCATTGGGATTTCTTCATAGCCAAGTACCTCTTGTTCCTGCAGGGCAAGCCAGAGAACCAGGGTAGGGTCCCCTCCATTAAATGGCTGTTATTATTGGGGCAGGTACAGGCAATTCGCCCTTCTGTATGCCAGGCTCTGCACCATCCTATAGATTGTAAGCTTGAGAGCAGGGCCCTTTTGACTGTCTGTAAATACCCAGTTTGCTGTATCACTGTTTCCTACTGTAAAGCGCAACGGAATATGCTGCGCTATATAAGAAACTTAATAAATAAATATCATCGTACTGTGTTATGCGCAGCTCTATGGTCAGGGCCTCGACTCTCAGCTGCAGCACTGGGATCTGAATGTAAGCATTGTCGTCCCCGCCCTTCCCAAATGTGTCCCAGGCCCGCTGTGTACAAATTCTCCTGCCAAAGGCTCTGTGGTGGTGGGATCTAGTCTCGCGCTGATACTGTCTGTAGGGAACACTGTTGCACTAAAATGACTCAGACACCCCACTCTCTCCTGGTCACACACTAATGCCATCTGACTGATACAACAGGAGCATAAATGCACGTAATCTAGCCCACCTATGTGCCAGGCTTCTTGTTGGCCAACCTGTAGTGTGATCAGCGGGTTGGCCACACAGCATGATAGCTATAATCTGCCTTCAGCTGTGCTGTAGGCCTGATACAATACAGTATGTGACTTGTCATATTGTTCGTGTATACCAGCTGATCATTAAAAGACCCATAGTTCGATTGGATCAGACAATATCTCCTTAATGTGTTGAATTAAATAAGTTGTTCAATTGGAGGAAACTTGTATTGTACATACAGGGTTGGGAGGCTACCAAAAATCCTACCCGCCCACCCCTGGAAAGGTGCACAAGTTCCTTGCACCCAGACGCAAATGTCACATTCATTTATACACAGTTGAACGATAATTGTTGGAGAACACTATATATCGGGCAAAAAGGATACTTTGAGTATCTAACTATGCCATCATAAGTGGAGAAGATGTATAGCAATCTAACTGTAGACATATATTGCATCCCCAGGTATACATGATCATCCACATCAATGTAAGGTATAGCCCTTATTTGACATCAATTTACAGTTCAATTCAATGTTACCTATAACATAATATGGAGTCTTTGTAATTGACAGTCCCCGTATTACTGTTTGGTTTTTCTAACATGACTGTTCCCACAGGGTGCAGAAGATCTTTCAACCATGACCGGCATGGCTGACAACCACAAGGAGGCCTGGCAAGAACTGATCGGCGCTGCAGAGAAATATCGTAGACAGACTGGGAATGACGTTGTGCTAATCACGGCTTACAAGTCTAAGTTACAATCCCCCTATGCGTACACTGTACACGGGAGCGGTCTGCTCCTGGAGGCCACCCAGCGATACCTTGATGACATTTCTGTAGTGCACAAAACAACTGTTTTTACCAGTCCACTGCCCATCAAGGTGAACAAAGAGTCCCCTGGTGGCAAGCAGAACTCTTACTCAAAGAGCTACCCTTCTATCTATGGAAAAGAAGGCTTTTCATCCCTTGAGGACAATGACCGGTCCATGGCAGTGCCTCAGAGCCACAGGCCTGATCAGCTGCAATCTTTAGATGGACCAGGAGAAGAGGAAGATGACTACAAGCAATGTGACCTACAGAAGTCTGCTGAGACTGTCCCTAGCGACTCTACAGGTGAGGCCTCAAAATCCCAATGGTTTGCAGCCATACTTAAGCAAAGGAAGATGCTGCGCAATCACCAGATGCTATAGAACCCGCAATTAACCCTTTTACTTGGCTTGGGGCCTAATTCAGACCTGATCGCAGGGCATGTTTTGTTAGCAAATGGCCAAAACCATGCAGTACTGCAGGTGGGGTAAATGTAACATGTGCAGAGACAGTTGGATTTGGGTGAGATGTGTTCAAACTGAAACCTAAATTGCAGTGTAAAAAAAATGCAGCCAGTATTTACTCTGCACAGAAACTAGAGAACGTGCCCAAATCTAACTCTGCGCAGGTTACATCTGCCCCATCTGCAGTGCAGCATGGTTTTGTCCATTTGCTAACAAAATGTGCCTTGTGTTCAGGTGGAAGTAGACCCTTTGTGTATGTAACACAATTTGTAACTTCGGTATGCGCTTTGGGTACAAGACTGGTCATAAAAGCTGATGCTAAATCGTACGCAGACAGGCTGCATACAGTGTCCATGCTAAAACTATATATTTAGTACGGGCTGCTATGTATTTAAATGTACCAAACGGATGGGGTCTTACACAAGGAATTTCTAATGTTAGCAAATTTAAATGACAATAGTTGCAGGTAAAGAAATTTAATTTTAACCCCTTCAGTGGTGTGTTTTGCTGGGGCAGGACAAATTTACCAGTCCTGCCCCATCAAAACCCACCACAGAGCGTAGGGCCACCCCCCTCATCTCTGGCGGTCGTATGCTGGCGCTGCCCCAGCCGCCACTCGCATCAGTGACCAAGTGGCATCCTCGGGAGAACTCCCGAGCCGCACCTACTGTCCCCAAGCCTGCTCACTGCAACTAATGGCGGCAGGGGAGCAACATGAGGGGGGAGCTACTACTCTGGAGGGTTGCCTGGAGAGCTGGTGCACACCTTCATATTGGTGTGCAGCTGAGACTGGAAAGTTTCTAAAGTGGTTTAGTGTTCATTCTAGCACTTGCTATCTTTGAAAACCCATGCAGTTCCTCTTCCCTGCCTGGGGTGTCACTGTCTGCTGTGGTGTTTCTAGCACATGTCTGGTTTGCATATCCGTGCTGATATACAGACAACACTGTGCTAGAATAACTACAGCACACAGTGACACCCCAGGCAGGGAAGAGGAACTGCATGGGTTTTCAAAGATGGGGGATGCTAAAATGAACACTACTGTTAATGCTTTCTGGCCTGGATGTATTGTCATCCTATAGAAACTGCCCCGGAGTAGCTTTTCTACCCAATGACTAAAGCCTCTTCTGCTTGAAGTTGTCGTGTTTTTTATTTTTTTTTACTGGCTGTTTGAAAAAAAAAACGAGTTAGAAGCTAATGTTGGAAAGTCACCTCACTTCCTGCTACACGTGATGAGTATCCCATATTCCAACAACCTGCCCCCCCCCCCACCCCTGGTAGAGGCCAGGTCTGTGTTTTTTTGTTCTTTTTTTTTATAGAGAAAGCAATCTTTCTATACTTGCTTTGATCACTTTAGGGCAGGGGTAGGTAACCTTTGGCCCTCCAGCTGTTGAACTACACATCCCAGCATTCCCTGCTACAGCTTGGCTATTTGGCCATGCTAAAACTAGTGTTCCTGCTAGGCTGTTTTAGCGGGGCGCTGCGCCCTGCCCGATTTTTCTTTTCAGGGCAAAATGCGCCCTGCTAGCAGTGCCCCGCTAAAACAGCGTGGTGCCTGCCCCGGCCGTTTGCACGGGGAAGCGCAGCGCCGCCTTAGACGGCGCTTCCCCGGCAGCACGGTAACTTCGGCGGTGCTGGCCCCACCTCCTTTAGTGACGGAGCCGGCCGGGCCCGCCCCTTTTCGCGACGTCGCGGCCCAGGCACGCCCCTTTTCGAGACGTCGTGGCCTGGGACCGCCCACAATTGTGAAGTCGGCTGGCCCGGTCTGCCCTCCTTGCGCTGCGGCGCCCTGCCCGCCCTCATTTCTAGAGGGAACACTATAAAACTGTTGCAGGGCATGCTGAGATGTGTAATTCCCTATTTCTATTTAACACATCTGGTACTTGCAAGAACTGAATTGACTGCTGTGGTAGACACATCTACTGTATTTTAATTTTCAAAAATATAGCCCTCTGTATTTAAAAACCGTAATGATATCCGCCCATACCAGCCAACCTGGAACACTGATATGTCACTTGGGGTCTAGTCGCTCAAGGGATAGGCGTTGTGGCTAGAGAAAATACAATTCAGTTTGGCTTAAAAGGTATCTTTTAAATACAAGGTTTAGGCTGTGAGTTTAATGCCAATATGTAAATGACCATGCTCCAGTCACTGACAGTTAACATTTTAATGAATTGGCTATTGACATTCATTACAGTATAACCAAAACAATAACCTAATGGTCAGTATAGTGTGGCATGGATCTAGTCCTCATCGCCGATCTGAGCCCTTCAGGAAGCTGGTGACTTAGGGCCGGAACTGTTTCTTCAGGATGGCACTCGGAGTTTGACCTAGGGCCACTTCCACAGCCAGCATCCTTGGACATCTAGTCCATGGTCTTGGTGCCCTCACACTGCTTCCATGATGTGGCCCACAGGTGCAGTTCATCCGGTTTCAGAATGCAGCTGTTTAGGACCTCTTTGCAGGCCCCTATCTATGCACTGATTCATGGTATAAGATGCACCATTGTCGTGAGACTGGTCTCTCCAACTGACTACATATGTTCTGTAAATGCCCAATATTAGATCTCTTTAATTTAAGTCTAAACTCAATAGCTACTCCGGTTATTGTACATTAGTCAATCACAAGTGCAGCCTAATTTGTGTTAGTCTAGGCTCCATAACTGGCATTCGAGCATGTATCAAGCCTCCAACTTCATCGTATAGGCAGCCGATGTAGTAAGACCACCTTTTGTCCTAAAAAGGTGGTGGCCACCTCTGACACACAGTACTATAGAATTTAGCTTCATGCATTCAGTATGGGATGCAAACACTCCTTAAAAAAAAAAAAAAAAAAAAAAAACAATTCTGCCTAATGCCACCAGCAGTGCCATATATACACATAATGCCACCAGCAGTGCCAGTTACACAATCATCCCCCAACCAGCCAGTGGTGCAAGTCTAAAAAAAAAAAAAAAAATTAGTGGTACTGTGTGCGCATGCCAAAAAATGGGTATTGCCAATGAATATGGGGGCATGACCCCAATAGAGCCAGATAAACATATGCCCCCGCCAGTGCCAGAATTTCCCACCAGCAGTGCAACTCACCGCTGCTGCTACCATCTGCTGCTGTTGTCTGGGAGAGGAGAGTGCAGCATGCACCTCTCCTACCCTCACCCCCAGTCCTGTGTCCTTCGGCAGTCGGTCCGCAAGCCAATCAGGAGCCAGCCTGCAAGCTCTGATTGGCTGACGGACTAGCCACATTTTAAATGGTCACAGGGACACCGTGTGGAGCGGAGAGATGCGCTCTCCTCCCCTCCGAAGGGAAGTGGCTGAGGAGACGCAGTAGGATAGGCTGCAGAGGTCCTGGAACACCGTTCCTGATGTTTTAAAGAAGACCTTCAGAAAAGGCGTTCTGGACCAAAAATAGCCCTGCGCCTTGAAGAGTAAGTAAAGAGGCATCCTAACAGTCCAGGTTTTAAGTATATCAATGCTTGGGTACAGGTGACTTAATTAGTATTAGTCTATCTGGTTTAACGTCTATGCTCAACCATGTACAGTCTTAAAACCTGGATGTTTTGGTTGCCTTGAGGACCACGTTGGGAACTTCTGCCTTAACAAATCAATGGCTCAGTCTGCAACTGCCATAAAATGGCTGCTTTTTTCCGTAGGTTTGATTGACTGGATACATTTTTCACCCACTGAGCACTTTGTACTGTACAGAATGGCTAAATTAAAACTAGGTTTCCTTGGCAATTCAGGAATGTGCGAGTTTGGACATCCTCCACTAGATGGTGCTGCTGGCTCACTTTGTAGTCTTTCATGTTACTCTGTACTATCTGTTATCTCTGCAGGACTGTTTGTGATGGATGAAGACTCAAATAGCCAAGACTGTGAACCTTTCTTTGAATCTGACGTGGAAGAGAGCACTGATGGTAAGACCCCTGTGTTGGGTAAAGATGGCTCAAAACTACCCTGTATTCATATTATTTCACTGAATGTTTATTTGTATGCAATAGGCCAATGAGAAGCCTTAAAACTGTTTTGCCCCTTTATAAAGGATTGCCGCTCTATAAAAAGTCAGATCATCTAATATCCTGAAACTCTCACCCTATTGTGTATCCCCTCCAACACTGTGTGTATGAACTATACAAAATTGCAGCACATTACGATACTCTATTCAACCAGAATGTACTCTTGCAGATGGGAGCCTGACGGAAGAAGCCCCTGGACACCCTCTACCCCAGAACAACTATCAGCAGTATGCAAAGTCTCTCCCGGTCACTGTGCCTGTCTGGGGCTTCAAGGAGAAGAGACAGATTAACAAGGCCTCTGACGAGGAACCTGGCAAGGTGAGGAGGGTTGCCACTATTGCAGTGATGCTCTAAAAGTGCGTACACACGGGCTATAATCGCTATATGCCCTGTGATAAATCTCATGCACTATATCACATGTAACCGGGGAGCTGGGGTGGGTGCTGAGCGGCAGTCGCTGGTGAGAAGCAGTGGGACTGGTAGTGGCGGTTATTAGAATTGTAAGTGTCAGATGACTGTCCAGCCTCTGGCTGAAAGAGCACTCTCCGCAAACTCACTTCTGGTCATTTGACTTCTAATATCAGTCGTGCCTGTCCCGCTGATCACCAGTACCGCATTCCCCACTGCTTCTTGCCAGCCACTATTGCTCAGCACCTGCAGCTCCACATTACTCGTTGCAGAGGTAGGACCCACTGAAAGGTGTGTGCCAGCAGTGCGGTACTGCTGGCACACCTCAGATTTGGACCTGATTAAAAGCACCTGCAATGTGCCGCTGATGGATCTGACAGATTGAACCTGCTGCAGGTTCAATCTGTAGAGTCCCACCTGATGCGCACAGAACTGCGGGTCGAATGAGGTGTCAAACACATCTGATTTCTCGGCCCGATCCATCGGAATTGAGCAAAATCCAATAAGTGTATCGGGGCCTTATGAGGGAAGTCCAGAAATAGACCCTTCTGTCCCTCCTGGAGAGTGTTATGTTGGGAGGTAGGTCTATGCTAATCCACAAAGTACTTACTACCATTACCCAGCTTTGATACAGAGCACTGTCCATAAAGTGCACCTACAGCAATAGATAGAACATTTTAAGTACCCTAATCATTTACACATGCTAAGTGCAAGGACTTCCTAGTGACACTTCATTTGCCCGCCCCATAGACTGCTGGGAAACGAAGATCAATTGTGTGACGTAGAGAAAATACACACCACCTGATGCCTTCTATATTTTATTTATTGGTAGGGGCAGTCCCTTTGAAGAGTCTTCAGTGTCCATATTATAAAGCCAGCATTCTTTTTTGGTGTTTGATGTTCCTTATTAATGTTTAGTTTTTGTGTAAAGTTTAGGGTACTTCCCGTCGGTGCGCTTGGCTTGTTCTGCCATAGGATAAGCAAGTTTGTATGTCAACACTAAACTAAGCTTCTCTCTCCAGTTCCCATCGCCAGACCTAGATCGTATTGCTGCTAGCATGAGGGCGCTGGCTCACGACACCACGCAGCCGTTCGGTGACCTCCCGCGGCCTCGGCTGAACACTGGCGACTTCCACACAAAATACAGGAAGTATTAAGCGCTGAGCGGCTCAATCTGCCAACTGGTCTGAACACTAAAGACTCTTTCCTCTTCTATGAATCAGCAGATGATGCTCCATAGGTATGACCCCTGCCCACCCATTAGAAGGCTGACTGGTTTCCTTTCTATTGTGGTCAACTGAATTTTTTTAAATTTTGCCTTTAAATTTCCTTTTCCACCTCCCCCCCCCAAGTTGTCGGATTTGACAAAGGTGGGTTCCATAGCAAGATGATAACAAATTTTACCCCTTTTTTAACATTGCCTCAATAAAAAGGGGAATTCACCCTTGTGTCTGTCTCGATTTTTATAAATTGTCCTATGTGGGACCGGTTCCTAAACTCTTTTCAAGGCAGGTTGTATAGATACTCATGGCTATTAGAAAATGGACCAAAAATTTGCGGCAAAAAAAATAAATTTGAATATCCCTTTTACATGGGACTTCTACCCAGGGTGGTCGGTGGTACCGGCGCTTGGATCTCCAAGCGCCATCCCCGTTTACACTACGGGTCGGCACCGCAGTGTAAACTGAGCAAATCCTGGATCCGACCTGGCTTGGAATCTTGTTCCAAATACAGGGTCGGATTTGGGTGAAAAAGAACTATGAATAAGAATGAGCAGAACCACAATTTAACTCTATTCTAAAAGGTCTGACAAGCTTACAAAAGTGCATTTTGCTGTAATCTGAAGTGTGGATTTCTGTATTAAACCGTGCACCTTACAGCTTCCCTGGCCTGTGTCGTCCACTTCCATCATCTCCCAGGTACTGGACCTGCTCCAGTATCCTTCTCTCAACAGTGTTTGAAATTGAAAGCAAATACTAAATGGTGCTCTAAATCTGAACGTCAATGGCTGGTATTCTGTTGCACAGATGTATTGTTCCACCCACCTCTAATATAGATAATAAGGATTCATTTTGAGAAAGTGGCGGCACAAACTCTTGGGTCTTATGCACAAGCGCTAAGTTTATTTAATGCTAAGCAATTGGAGATCAGGGATCCAAGGCTTGGCCAGGCCATCCTATCAGGCACAAGCAAGTGTTTGGTAGTACATTTGTCTAATAAAACAAATGTCACCCAGTGAGTCGGACCTCTTATCCTAAGAACTAAATGGCTGATTCAGCCATATCTGAATCTGGTTCACCAGCAGTTGGACATCTAGTGCAGGCCTGGCCAACCTGTGGCTCTCCAGATGTCGTCAAACTACAAATCCCATCATGCCTTGCCACAGTTTTGCTATAAGGGAGTGTTACAACTGTGGCAAGGCATGCTGGGATTTGTAGTTTCACAACATCTGGAGAGCCACAGGTTGGCCTGTCCTGATCTAGTGCATTTGTATCTCCAAAGTACTACACAGGCCTCAGACAGGGCCGTCTTGTACACCTACAGTCCTTCTGCCCTTCAGCTGATGTATTTGTCAGTTATAGCTGTAACACATTCTGCTACTGCTGTTGAGGGTGTAGTCCGGGCACGGGATTCTGCGTCGGCTGCTCTGTACAGGTTGGCTGATCGCCTCACAAGTTGTTTTCTACAAGAGAAGATCACTTATTTTTGGTCGCGTGAACAGATCTATGTTAGGATCCAGTCATCTTGCTGGCTGCTGTCCATTACTCAATGGTTCCGTAAAAGGCTCTCGGCAAGTCCAAGCTGGCTGCCAACAGGAAGTATGAATTTTGTGCCGGATTCTGACCCATGTGCAACTGTCTGAAAATTGCCACGATTTTCGGACCATTGCAGTGTGTGTGTGTGTGTGTGTGTGTGTGTGTGTGTGTGTGTGTGTGTGTGTGTGTGTGTGTGTACACGTCCTATTGCTCGAACACTTAACAATCTGTTTTAGTTCCAACAGGGAGCACTGGTTTCTGGGAGCAGCCCAGAAAACGCAGTTGTGTCTGGGCTGCTCCTGCGAGAGAGCTGTGGTGGCTTCAGCAATAGACCGTCACTATGATAGGAAACCATGGCTGGCTTGGCTGCGCAGTCAGGGAAGCGGTCTGTCATGTGCAAGCGCTTTGCTGTGTATCGATGGGCACATCACTGGGCGGGACTGGCATGCGGGGTCGCAATGTCCTGTGCTAGGGGAGTCTTCTGCAGGATAAAGCCTGAGGTTAGAGTTTTTTGTAAAATTTCACAAAACTGCAAGCAGTCTGAATCGGGCCCTTGGCCCACAAGCTGGTTGTGACTATTCATATAGAATCCTTAAAACGAAAAGTCCTGTACCTATGACACTACCATGCCTTCAGTTATGTAATACTGTGGTCGTGTATTTCTAGCAATGTATATGTATCACTTTTTATGCCCGTTGTAAAGAATAGGCTAAAGGGCTGCTGCTGTAGGTCTGGATTTGGTTGAACAGGAGATCTCCAGGTTGGTGGGTGATCGGTGTGTACTGATGCGTCTGGTGTTGATAGGTGTACTGGGTAATACAACATTATTCAGGCTTTCATGTGCAGTTTATCTAATGCCAGTTAAAACCATTTTTAATGTCGTCTTTTACATTTGGGGACTCCCAAACTACATAAGCTCTGACTCCTATGGAAACCTAGGGGGAAATGTAATAGGAGGAGAAATTCAGAAAGTGAGAGAATTGGTAAGAAAATCCAATGCTTTAAAAGCGGCAATCATTTACACTGCAAAACCAGTGTGGGGTGTTTTTTTTTTTTGTTTTGTTTTTTTTTTGGGGGGGGGGGGGGGTTTTGCAGTGTAAAAGATTGCCGCTTTAAAAAAAATAAATGGAGATTTCTTACCAAATCTCTCACTTTCTGAATCTCTCCCCTTGTTCTACACAATACCTGTCTGTGGTCAGCCTATAGTTTGTGTTGTAGCTGCCTTCAGCAATTGGGCCATAAGCTGCCCTGTGTTTTGCCTGTCTGAGGTCATAGGTCCATATCCCAACAAGAAAGATGAGCTTGTTTACTGTGTGGAACTTGGTAGCCTCTTTCATAGAGGACAAGGCACAGAAGTGTAAGGAAGGTCATCTAACAATGGTGCTACCCACAATGCATCACTGCTGCGCATCATGCACCTGCATCTGAAGAGGTCGTTTTTTGCGTTGCCCAACTCTGGACAAACTGGCTCCACAGGTGTTGTGAAACTACAAGTCCCCGCATGCGGTGATGCTGCGATATGTATTTCTTACAACCTGTGGATAGCCGCAGCTTGTCCAGGTCTGATGGGGCATGTGGGTGTGAGAGCTAGTGTGCTGCCTGCAGGGGTGGGAAAAGGTATACTAACTTTGAAGTTGTACTCCTATTCCTTGGTTAGAGGTGTATGTTAAAGGTACACATGCAAAGGTTAGACTATATAGGAGCACTTACAGGGGTTGTTCCTCATGACGTTTCTCTCCCTACCCAAAACCTGTGGTGACTGGCATAGGGTCCATGTCTGTCTTTCTGGCGTATATACAGTTGTCTTCAAAATTATTCAACCCCCACTGAAATTGAATGTTTTGGCCAGTTTGACATTGATTTTGATCATTCAGTCATCTTTCTTACATTTACATGAAAGAGGCACTTGTAGGTCAGAGAAATATAAACTTAAGTTTATAATGAAATAACCACAAATGTCTTTTCTGTGCTCACATCATTATTAGTTTTTATTCAACCCCCAAGTGACAATTAATCTTAGTACAACATCCTTTTACAGTTATAACAGCTTTTAAACGTGAAGCATAGCTTGACACAAGTGTCTTGCAGCGATCTACGGGTATCTTCGCCCATTCTTCATGGGCAAAAGCCTCCAGTTCAGTCAAATTCTTAGGCTTGCGCACTGCAACTGCTTTCTTTAAGTCCCACCAGAGGTTCTCAATCGGATTAAGTCTGGTGACTGCGATGGCCACTCCAAAATGTTCCAGCCTTTCCTCTGCAACCATGCTCTAGTGGACTTGGAGGTATGCTTGGGATCATTGTCCTGTTGAAAGGTCCAACGTCTCCCAAGCCTCAGGTGTGTGACGGACTGCATCACATTTTCATCCAATATCTCCTGGTACTGAAGAGAATTCATGGTACCTTGTACACGCTGAAGCTTCCCTGTACCTGCAGAAGCAAAACAGCCCCAAAGCATAATTGACCCTCCGCCATGCTTCACCGTAGGCAAGGTGTTCTTTTCGTCATATGCCTTGTTCTTCCTCCTCCAAACATAGCGTTGATCCATGGGCCCAAACAGTTCTAATTTTGTTTCATCAGTCCACAGAACACTATCCCACAACTTTTGTGGTTTGCCCACATGACTTTTGGCATACTGCAGTCGACTCTTCTTATTCTTGGGAGACAGCAAGGGGGTGCGCCTGGGGGTTCTGGCATGGAGACCTTCATTACGCAGTGTGCGCCTTATTGTCTGAGCTGAAACTTCTATACCCACATCTGACAAATCTTTTTTCAGTTCCTCAGCAGTCACACGGGGACTTTTATCCACTCTACGCTTCAGGTAGCGCACAGCAGTCGAAGTCAGGATCTTCTTTCTTCCACGACCAGGTAGCATTTCAATAGTGCCCTTTGCCTTGAATTTGCGAATGATGCTTCCTATGGTGTCTCTTGGTATGTTTAACTTCTTTGCAATCTTCTTATAGCCATTGCCCTTCCTGTGAAGACAAATCACCTCTTCTCTTGTCTTCCTGGACCATTCTCTTGACTTCACCATGTTTGTAACCACACCAGTAAATGTCTAGAAGGAGCTGAGTATCACAGTCATTTTAAAGCTGCCTAATTGGTGCTTATTATGCTTGATTGGTGCTCGGTGACATCCACAGGTGTTTTCAATACCTGATTGAAAACACCAGAATTAACCTCTCTTCTTCAGAGTGGTAGTCTTTAAGGGGTTGAATAATTGTGGCAATGAAGAAACCACAAAATACACATTTACTACTGTGTTATATAAACAATTGATGTCAGTTTAGTTGCATTTGGTTCTTTAAAACGTCCTTGTAGGATTTCATTCTGAATACAATTCCAAATGTACACTATAGTCCCTAAACCCCTTTACAGCATTGGGGTTGAATAATTTTAAACACAACTGTAGACCTTGCTGGGAGTTAGTGGTTTGAGTGCCGGAGGCCACTAGATGGCGCTCAATGTAGCAGTTCCAGTATTGCTCCATTTGGCCATGCGCAGCCTCTGACACTACTGTTACGATGCTCTGTCATTTTTACAGGCTGGTAACTAGTCCTTTTATCACGCTGTTAATCTGACCGGTCAACGCGGCGAAATTTTAAGCAAGTCCAATGTTCCAATTAAAATGTCTTCTTTTATAGGGTTAGTGCTCAAGCTTTTCATTCATTTTCTTTTGAAGAACTGGTTTAATTCATGAAATCAAAGTCTGGCGGCTGTTTTAATGGAATACATACCAAGCTCATAGCAATTCTGGTTGATAGACAACTAAGTATACTTTTTCCTCTGAAGACTGCGGACACATATAGCGGCGCAGTGGATCCTGTTCAACGGAGCCTGCTTGGCTGCAAGGAGCCTGCACACAGAGCTTGCCGCAGCAGTCAGGTCCGTGGTAGGACAACTGTATTGCAATGTATGTGTTCACATTACACATGAAATGTGGGTGGATCCTGTGCTGCAGATCCGGCTTTGCAGCACTGAAAAGGACCTGCTGTGCTATGTGGCTGTGGCCTTGCATCCTACCAGCTGCTTCACCCTTGCTCCCTGATGTTGGTATTCCAGCCCCCAAACTTGTGACTGTTCCCAATAGCCAACATGCTGAACACATCCTGCTTCAATGGCTCTAGTAATGGTTTCAGCGGCTGCTTGGCTTTCTACCCACTCTTTACTAGACTATACATCCCAGCATGCATTGCCACAGTTTCTCTATTAGAGAATGCTAAAACTGAGGCAGTGCATGCTGGGATGTGTAGTTCCACATCAGCTACATGTTAACTACCCCCTGTGCAGAATAGTCCCTGCTCTTTGTTTCTGACAGGTCATGAATGGCCTTTCTTGTCTGGCGTTTGGTTTAGTGGTGGAGGACAGCCAAGGGCCACTCATGGCTATCTGCCCTTTCAAATTGGGACTGGTAATAATTCCAAGTGAATTTTATAAACTCTCATTGCTGCCTCCTGTGTGGAAAATAACAGGTCGTACAACGTAATCTGCAAATTCCCAGGGCTGGATATTATTATATCTGAGTCACACCTGTAATAACTGGCTTTCCAGCTTGTCTACGTGCCAGGCCTTTTATCTGCAGTGCTGACGCAGCAGAGATACACCAAAAAGAATGTTGGCAACTTTATTTATGATGATGAAATTATGAAGTAAAACCGGAGATGTAAGTGTGATGTTGCGTCTGCCATTTAAATCTAGTCCAACATCTGTGCACCTGCTGCCATCTGAGACCACTATAACGGTTCCCAGGAATGGAATTGTTCAGCTTTACGTTACATGAGGGGAATATTGAAAAAAACAAAAAACAGTATAGCCTCACACTGTCCCACACGCAAAACAGATAGTAGGAATATATTGTTATCTGGGTAACCTGGTGCATCTTTTGCATTGGTGAAGATGGTTCCAAGTATGCTGTGTTTTGTCAGTGTAATATAGTGTATTTTATAGGTTTTACAATAATCTGACAGAAAAAAAATATCTTCATCTATTGGAAGTTATTTATAGTTAAGGATACTCTTAAGTTGCTTATCCTAAAGCTGGGTACACACTTACAGATTTATCTGTCCAATCTTCCTGGTGGGGGGAAAAAACTCTGGAGATATATGGGGGAGAAAACGACACGCAAAAATGTGCTCCTAAACACCGGAAAACGGACAATGGTCATTCAGACAAATTGGTTAAATCAATTTGATCTAACATCTATGCAAGCATATGCATTTGTCTGTTTTACATCATTTTGTAGCACATATTGATTGTCATTTGCTCTCATACATTTCCAGATTTTCACAGACAGATGGGCTTGGTACATACCTAAAGATAAATCTGTCCAATCTATCTGGTAGAATCCAAAATCTGGCAATGTAAATCAACCATTTGCTCCCAAATGCTGGAAAAAGGACACTGGCTGTGCAGGCAAATGATTATCCTTTTCCATCTACAAGCCGGTCCACCCAGGATTTTGTACCTGGCTCCAACCCGGCTTGTGAACCCCTTTTTGCACTAGAGTATGCCAGGTGAGTCCTCAGCCAGCGCGGGGAGAAGAGAGCATCTCCTAGTGCAGGCTATTGCATTGCAGTGAACGGGATCCGGGTTGAACCTGTGTTCAACCCTGGTTGCTACCTGCGTTGAAATGCTGGGTCTCATGACCGGGTCATTTCAACTGGGAGCGTTTCCTTCTGACTGCAATCCCAGGTTTTGTGGTCCCATCAACTCTCCCTTGGGGCACTGAAAAGTAGTGTAGTCTGTCACCCATAGGCTAAAATGTGCTACCGCAGAATGGCGGCAGCACAGGGAATTGAGGCAATGCTGCCTGATCTTAATACATCGGGAAACCTATGGGGGGGATGCCTGCTGCACTCCCTCCATGATACATGCAGGGTTACTTAATATTTGCTGCTAACCCCCTAAAAATGTGTGTTTTGGTGGTCATTTTAACATTCCCTAATAGCAAAACTGTGGCAAGGCATGATGGGACTTGTAGTTACACAACAGCTGGAGGGCCATAGTTTGGACATGCCTTTCCTAATCGATACTTGAGTGTAACTGCTAAGTACACAAGTAATTTGTTGATCAATCAAATCTTACCATTGTTAGTAGCATAACCGTAGTTCGACTGTATAATTGTATCTGGTGGATAAATTGTGAATTTTATTCATATGCTAATGTTATTTATTACTTCAAAGTCACATAATGGACAAGTTTCACTCACTATATTTCAAAAGGGGAAGAAATAACCAAACAGAGCTATAGTGAGCAGCAAGGCTGAGGGCTGTACCCATGAACCACCTGCGCCAACTCCGCCCCTGCTATAAAGTAAACAAAAAGCCATTTTCCTCAAACATAGCTGACCTAGAAAGAAGGAAAAGCCAAGCCTATTGCAGCGGCATCTGGCCACGGCGTGATGTCCGATTGTTGCAGGAACACAGGGTTTATATATACTTTTCTCCTCTGAAATAAAGGTGTTTCCAGAGAGAGAGAGGTAAAGTTAGTTTGTTCTTCTCCAGATCTTCTTACACTGAACACAGTTGGGTCTTCTGCCATTAATGCCATCACCTGCCAATAGCGTCAACTCCAGTCTCAGTGTCTCAGTAACTGACCACCGCAGAAATACAAGAAACGCCAGAAGGAAGTAGCTGATTGGTCGGAATACCAACCGATGGAAGAATAAACCTACAAAACGGGAGAGAGAAAACCAATTTAATAAGCATTTGCTTTAGGTTTGCATTTAAGTTAAGGTAAAGAGGGGTGCAATGTACAGGTTGGGTATCCCTTATCCAAAATGCTCGGAAACACAATTATTTCAGATTTCGGAATTATATATATATATATATATATATATATATATATATATATATATATATATATATATATATATATATAATTTTTTTTTTTTTTATTATTATTATTTATTTATTATTTTTTATTTATTTAATACAGATTCACCCGGTCCCCCGACGTCCATGGGGGGCCATTGGACTTGTATTCAGCAGAACCCTTGGTCCCAAGGATGCATTGCGCAGATGTGTCGGTGATGTTACCGGCACATCCGCACAATGCATCCTTGGGACCGGGGATGCCGATGAAGACGACTCTGATGGCCGCCATGGACGCTAGGAGGTGAGTATGAATAAAGGTGGTGGGAAATTAATTCGGTACTTGTGTATTATCACTGCGTCCCCGATATGTGATTGCGCATTTTTTCTTCGCATCGCATGCCATACACCCGATGCACTGCGATGCGATTTTAGCCCCCTATGCAATGATAAATTGTATAAGCACCCTAATGGGTGCTTACAATGTTAAATGCATCCCCACGCCACCCCCCGTATAAACGTGAACCCGAAGCGTGGCGAGCGCAGCGGTACGCGTCCTCTGACCTTTTCATACCCCCACTATCCACGTCGGCGTGGAGTTGATTTTATAAAGTGTGGCGAGCCACCGAGCCCGTGGCGAGGGGACGCGTATACCTGTGAAGTTATGCGCGTCCGCTCACCAGGCTCGGTGGCTCGCTACGCTCGCCACACTTTATTAAATCGACTCCACGCCGACGTGGATAGTGGGGGTATGAAAAGGTCGGGGGACGCGTACCGCCGCCCCTCGCGGGCATGCTGCGCTCGCCACCCATTGGGTTCACGTTTATACGTGGGGGTGCATTTACCATTGTGCTTATACAAGTTATAATCGCATCCCATGGCATTGTATGCCATATAATTTTAAAATTGTCTGACATTGGGGAACATCGCGCGATATCACATCACATCGCATACCATCGCATGCCTTATGGTCTGCGATGCGATGGGTGCCGTGCAGAGCTATTTTTCAGCCGGAACGGTCCGGAACGCCGTTCCTGAAGCTCAAATTAAAAATGACGTCATCAGGAACGGCGTTCCGGTACCTGCTCCAGGCCGCCCGGCATCGCCTGCCCGCTGTTTATTTACGCACTCCAGGAGAGAGACGTGCTGCTACTGTATGTAACATTCACGTCTCACGCTGGACCGCTAGCCAATGGGCGCTTGCGGTCCAGCAGCCAATCAACTGGTGGCTGCTGGACCGCAAGCGCCTATTGGCTAGCAGCACGTCTCTCTCCTGGACTGCTGGGAGACGGGAGAAGCAGCAGCACCCATACAGAGCAGCGTCTCCAGCACCCGCCTGTGTATGTGCACATCACTGCAGAAGAAGATGCCATGCCAATATGCACATATTGAATGTGGGCGTGATGCTGGGTGTGCCGGGGGCGTGTCCGGTGTCGGAGTGTGTGGATGCCCGAGCGGCGGTGACAGTGTGAGGTTGGAACTGCTCCGCGCACAGGACCCTGAGCCAGCGGCGACCACAGGTCAGAACGGGGGGGAACAGTTGTCACAGTGGGCAGCAGCACTCACATGTGTGTGTGTGTGTGTCTGCTGTGTGCATGTGTGCCAGGGTGGGCTGCCCTGTATGTGTACAGGGGGGTGCAGAGTGTGTCCCGTGTACATAAGCAGCACCCACCTAGTCTGTGTGTAATACCGTAATGTAATGTGTCTGCTCATTGCATTGCTGGGTGATCTGTAATATGTGCCTGTGTGTATCTATCAATCACATGTTATTGGTGATGATTATATATCTGTATATAAGTCAATACCATCACAGACGTATGGGCTTGGCAAGTGTACAGTCATCATGAGACCGACCCATAGCTAAGATTGGAAACATTGATCCTATCTATTGGAATACAATAAATGTTCCATTTGGTTGTGGAAATTGTGTTACTGTCTCCAGCACCCGCCTGTACTCTGTGTATGTGCACATCGCTGCAGCAGCTGCGGGCAACATAGTAGCATCCTCTCTTATAGACTGACCTGCTGGCATAAGCAGCGAGGCTCCATCTGCAGCTAGGCTCGGGGTGGTAGCAGGGTCCTGGATCGTCTCTGCCCTCTCAGCACAGTACCTGGAAATGCTGGCCCTATTTAACAAGCTATTGGACTGGTTCAAGACTCTGTTCTGGAAGGAGGAAATGGAGATGACCCTGGTGGGGCTGCTGTACTCCGGGAAGACCACCTTTGTGAATATGATTGTGGTGAGAGATGGGGGCAGCAGGAGGCCCGGCTGGGCGGTGCGGGACGCTGGGAGACGGAGTGACAGCCCAGAGCTGGGTTACAGTGACAGCGCCTTGGACAGTGTGTGTGGCATATGTATAATGGGCATCTCTGTGTGTGGCATATGTATAATGGCCATCACGGTGTGTGGCATATGTATAATGAGCATTGCGGAGTAGGGCATGTGTATAATGGCCATCACGGTGTGTGGCATATGTATAATGAGCATTACGGAGTGGGGCACATGTACAATGGGCATCACGGTGTGTGGCATATGTATAATGGGAATCTCTGTGTGTGACGTGTAATAAGCGTTACGGAGTGGGGCATATGTATAATGTGACAATTCTCGGCGTGTAGGTTGTAAAACTGCGGTATAAAGTAGTCTTTTCCTGCAATGCTGTGCCCCTTGCAGTGAGGCTACACCCTTTTGCGCCTAAGGCGCGCGCATATTCTCCACTTTGCTGCTGGAGATGTTACTGCCACTGTTGGGAGGAATTATAATTTTTTATGTGATGCCCCACCCCTTTTGTAGCTCCTCCCATATCACCGTCCACTTTCTGCCCCGCCCACAGTTCCTGAACCTATTTTCCTACAAAAATAGCACTGGTGCCGTGATACTACACAAGTACCATTAATTCTGATAACCTACGGTTTTTGCAATATTTCGGTTTTGGGATATACGAATAGGGGATACTCAACCTATACTAAACATTGGCCAGAGATAAAATACCAACCAATCAACTACTACTGTAACTGTCATGTTACAGGCTGTGCTTGAAAAAATTACAGGAGCTGATTGGCTTGTAGTTTATCGCTCTCCAAGACTTAGTATATGTGCTCTTATGTCTTATCCGGCTCCTCCTATAGCTTACACTTAGTATGTTACGGCAATCACTGTTCTTTCTACATAGATCAATCAGGAAATATCAGATGTAACAGTGCACAGGGTCACGCTGTACAGCAGATTTTCAGTGAAGTCAGTAAGAATTAGGATATTACATGGTTATCTTCAAATGCGATTCTTTCCTGTGGAATGGTGGGTGATTATTTAGCAAGCATTTATCTATCATGTACATACAATGCAGGTTCTAAAACATTCCTGAGGAACAGCCTTTCTTCAGGGGCCTGCATTTCCCCTGCTACGCCATCCCAACATGCCTTGTGGTTCTACAGTAACTGTAATGTCACTCATTGGTGACAACCCCTAATTTCCTAAGCATGCCCTCTGGTATTTGTGCCTGAAAATGATACAAGTGACCCTACACACCGTTCTATAGACCCGCTGCTAGAACTGCCACATAGAAAGTGACAAGGACTGTTTGAGGTTCTAAGTCCCAGTTGACTTCCTGAGTAGTTTCACCTTTCATCCCAGAATGCTGCAGCTGTACCATGCAGCCCCTTTCATCACATTCTGATAAAATATTTACACAGGACAGCTGCAAAGTGTGTCACCAGTGTATAGGATCTACTGTATCTGATAATTATCGGGCATGTTAAAATGTGGTCAGAGGATCAGGACACAGGTGAACTCTATTCTCCTGACCCACAAACAGGCCTCCGTTATGATGGTGAAAGTGTGTAGACACATTTTGCAATGATCCCTAGCACCGTGCTGAAGACAAGGAGGTGAAACCGGACCCAAACATCAACCAGGAACTGAAAAATTCATATATTTGTATAGAACTCCTTCATCCGAGATGTTGCTTTGGAATTCAAAGTTTTGGCTTAACTCCGGATCTGTGCCTCCTCAAATTGCTTCTTCGGCCTATCCGAGTCATTATCCTGGATTTAAATATAAATTCCGCAAAGGCCTGGTGATTGTATGTAAGTTGTGCCTGATTCAAGACTGGAATGATTACTGAAGGCTGCTCAGAATGTATTACATCTGGATTAGTGTTAACAAAACCTGATCTATTAAGCAAGCTGCCTACACATGAGCTCCTTAACCCTATGTTGTCCTTACTGGTACTCAGAGGTCAAGCATCAAACACCTTATTCTGGAGGAAAACATCGCTCCCCTGTGCGAACGTGCAGGGGGAGCAAATACACCAGAGTAAGGCCCACAGCCTTTACAGGAGAAATAGGTACATCTGATGAAGGTGGTTGTCATCCGACTGGGTAATCTGATATTCCTCATACACACACTGTTGCATAAACATTAGGGTTTCCGAATCTCTACTCGAGGCACCCTGACAGTCCAGGATTATACCATCTGTACACAGAGATGAATATCCATCTTTACGTACAGATGTATAACCAAACTGACGGAGGTCACCCGTGCTTCAGCATGGATATCCAACTGGACTGTGCAGGTGGGTCATACACTAGTGCGATTTGGACCCGGTTTCGCCTGATTCTGATGCATCACGCAGAGAAATCATGTGAAAAGTGTCAAATCATATGTGTTTTACCTCCGATGCACACGAGACCGCTCATCTGAGGTAAAATACATATGATTTGACACTTTTCAGAGCAGAAGATTGCCATGGCTGCCACAAAGGTTTATTGGATCCCACAGCCATGACTGGAATCTCATATGATACATCGTGTGCAAAAGAACAGCATTGGAGGTGAGGTTTCATAGGATGAGAGATTCAGAAAGTGAGAGATTTGGTGAGAAATCTCCAGGTTTTTTTTTTAAGCGGCAATCATTTACACTGCAAAATCAAACTGGTTTTGCAGTGTAAATGATTACCGCTTTAAAAAAAATGAAGATTTCTTACCAAATCTCTCACTTAGGATGTCTTGAGAACCAATCTTGGGAGCCATTGTATTAAGTAGTGCCACTGACTGACTTCTCCTTAGTGACAGGTCATGGACCACTACGAGGGAGAACAGCATTTAACAGGCAGGATTCCAATTTTGGTATAGTGACCATTGGAATCCCAGCTGTTGGACCCAACACAGCATAACCACAATGCAGCCACAATATGGATCAGTCGTGTGCATCTGTTAGGTCAATGCAGTTACTGCCCATTTTACTGAGAGTGCTTCTGTGTCCATCTGCGTGTGCATCCTCCAGCGCATGTGCAGTCACCTATTTATAGTTATGACAGACGTGTCATAAATCAATCTGTCCACCTCCCAATTTAGAATGTTTCATGTGATGTTTAATTCTAATATGGGCCCTTATTCAGATCTGACCGCAGTACAAATTTGTTCCCAAAATGGGCAAAACCATGCTGCACTGCAGAGGGGGCAGATGTAACATGTGCAGAGAGAGTTAGATTTGTGTGAGTTATTTTGTTTCTGTGCAGGGTAAATACTGGATGCATTATTTTTACACTGCAATTTAGATTTCAGTTTCAACACACCCCGGCCAAATATAACTCTCTCTGCACATGTTACATCTTCCCCACCCGCAGCGCAGCAAGGTTTTGCCCATTTTGAGAACAAATTTGTACTGCGATCAGATCTGAATATGGGCCATGATCCCATTGTTGGTTTGTTATAGTATTTATTATGTCTATCGTTGGCTGCTGTAACTCTTTCCTTGTGTCCCAAGAATGCTGCACATTTATAGAGATGCCACCCGCCCTTTGTGTTGTTTCCCTGGAAATAAAGAAGTCACAAGTGCAGTTTCCTGGTGGCTTTCCCACAGTGTATAAGGTGGCTGCTGTCACCAGCAGAATGGATTACACATGAGCCACCAATGGGCGAAAAAGACAAATGTGCTAGTCAAATGTTTAAGAGTTCCGATGCTGCATCTGTTACTGGTTGCATTGGCTCTGAAGCACAGCATGTCTGGGCCTGTCCTGCCTCCAGGCCTGACACTGAGCCTGCTCTCTGCCCTGCCAGTAACTGCTGATTAGCTGACATTCCTGAGTAAATACCTCAGTATCCCAGCAGAATCTGCCCAACGTTGCTATGCTGAATGCTATTTACAAGGTTAATTTCTCAAATAAAATGAATGTAACTCCCAACGGAGGAGATGGCTGCGAGGCCCTGTTCAATGCTGTCTTCCACAACAGTATTGAACAGGGGATCTGGGCAGAATGAGCCCGACTTCACAAGCAGAACGGCCGGGAATTTGAAGAGCTCCCGGCTGCAGCTCACTTCTTACCAGTCGCAGCTCGCGGCCACGCCCCCTTCTCATCCCACTGCAGGCGGGACATTGAATCCCGCCTGCTTTTTCTCGGTCGAGCAGACCGAGAACGAGACAGGGTCACGGCTGCTGGGCCAGCTCGACAGCCGTGGCCCAAGTTTGAATACCCCCCTATATAACCGAACATGCAGGTAGTTGGCTATATAGCCAAAATTGACCCGCATGCTCCAATGACAGAGGGTCATTAACAATGAGCGGGAGTGCGCGTCATTAATGATACGGAGTGTACACACTAGAGTGTTTTTTAACCCTTTTGAGTGCCAACATTGCTGTGAGAGATCCTCAAAATATCCGCAAAAAATACCAGTGTCGCTCACAGCGACTGTTCTTTTTTTTAGGTGGAATGTTTAACTAAACTTCAATGAATTGACTTGGATGTATTTGTATTTATTTATACTAAAAGAACAGTCGCTGTGAGCGGCGCCGGCATTTTTAGCGGATATTTTGAGGATCTCTTACAGCAACACCGGCACTCAAAGGGTTCAAAGATATCGCCCAGAAGGGCGCAAGAATCCCATCAACGTTGTTACACCCCACCACGCTGTGCAATGGCGGTAATCTCAGCATTGTCTCGTGTGGTGTGTTGCGCAGATGGAGCAATCATGTAACCCCAACCGCCCCACATGCCGCATCACTGCCCCAACCACCCCACATGCCGCGTCACTCCCCCAACCGCCCCACATGCCGCGTCACTCCCCCAACCGCCCCATGTGCCGCGTCACTCCCCCGACCGCCCCACATGCCGCATCACTCCCCCAACCACCCCACATGCCGCGTCACTCCCCCAACCGCCCCACATGCTGCGTCACTCCCCCAACCGCCCCACATGCTGCGTCACTCCCCCAACCGCCCCACACGCTGCGTCACTCCCCCAACCGCCCCACATGCCGCGTCACTCCCCCAACCGCCCCACATGCCGCGTCACTCCCCCAACCACCCCACATGCCGCGTCACTCCCCCAACCGCCCCACATGCCGCGTCACTCCCCCAACCGCCCCACATGCCGCCTCACTCCCCCAACCGCCCCACATGCTGCGTCACTCCCCCAACCGCCCCACATGCCGCGTCACTCCCCCAACCGCCCCACATGCCGCGTCACTCCCCCAACCGCTCCACATGCCGCGTCACTACCCCAACCGCCCCACATGCCGCGTCACTCCCCCAACCGCCCCACATGCTGCGTCTCTCCCCCAACCGCCCCACATGCCGCATCACTCCCCCAACCGCCCCACATGCTGCGTCACTCCCCCAACCGCCCCACATGCTGCGTCACTCCCCCAACCGCCCCACATGCCGCGTCACTCCCCCAACCGCCCCACATGCCGCGTCACTCCCCCAACCGCTCCACATGCTGCGTCTCTCCCCCAACCGCCCCACATGGCGCGTCACTCCCACAACCGCCGCACATGGCGCGTCACTCCCACAACCGCCGCACATGCAGCGTCACTGCCCCAAGTCACCCCTTGCTGTACTGACTTACCTGCTCCTGCCTGGAGAGGGACTTTATCAATATGTCAGCAAGTATGTATTACATTAGCTGGTGGAAAGTAACTGTGAAAATATAGGGGGCTATGTACTAAGCTTTGGAGAGAGATAAAGTGGAGAGTTATTGGCCAATCAGCTCCTAGACTCCAAAGTTTACCATTACAGACAATGGAATCAGCTTTTATTATAATTATTAATATAAAAAATGTATTAGAATGCAGACCATCACCTAACTCACCAGGGGAAATGATACAATCAATGCTGCATGCCTCAGGGTGGGATGTATCAAGCCCTCTAAAGATTTGGGAAATTGAGAAGTTGCTTATAGCAACCAACAAGCTTTGACCTATCATTGTATAGAAAGCTTTTAGATTTGTACACAATCCCCACTTTTTAGAAGGCTCGATACATATCCCCTGTGTTGTTGCTAGGCGATAGGCTATACTGGCTCTGTAAGTACACAAAATGGCTGCCTCTGTCGTGTTTAGACGTCAGGCCAACATAAATATCAGGAGTTTCTGCTAAATTGTAACAATATAAAAGACTTCCACTAACATATCTTGTGGGATCTCTATAGACAGAGCAGCAGGGAATTTAGTGCACCGTTTATGGTGCCATAATAAAATGATTACATTGTGTTCCAGAAGCAGGTGTTAGGCAGCTATGGATAAGATGGGACCCGGGAACAGCATTTATGCTCCATCTGTGTAGGGTGTAGGGAACAGTCTGTTGCCATGGGTGCTCTGGAGACAGAATATTGCCCTGTTGCTCATAAAACTTCTTTCCTGCTTTCCCAGCAGAACAGGGCAGTGAAATCGGGGACCATGGAGGAGATCCACCCCTATGTGAGACCCGGGATTTTGGTGTACAAAAGATATGAAACTGACTCTATTACCCCTTTTACACCAGAGCCGCGACCCGGGTTATTGCCGCTCCAGGCCTGGCCGGGGCTTGGTGTAAAAGGGGAAAAAAAAAACCCGGGTCCTTTTTCCCAGTGTCTGACCCGGCAAATGTTCAGGGTTGGACACGGGGCTTCCCCGGGGTCAGGGGCCGTGTAAATGGGTAACCCAGGTCATCGACCCAGGGACCCATTTCCACCAATCAGGGAGTCCCAACCTCCGGCCCGCAGCGCCCTCAGATCAGTCCGGAGGTTGAGCAGGGGCTGCGTACAGCCTCCGCTGCTGTCTGCGGTACTATGCAGACAGCAGCGGAGGCTGGGAGGAGGTGAATGGATACCTGTGTGCGGCATCCATTCACCTCATGGACGGAGGCTGGGGGCAGCCGGCAGCTTACCTGGGTGCTGGGCTTGCCCCGTGTGTATCAGACGGCGTTGCGGGGGTGTCGATCCGCGGGTTTACCGGCGCTTGAGCTCTGGCTCAGGGCCCGAATTCACTGTCGTTGCCAACCCGGTGTAAAAGGGAACAACTGCTGGGTCGCATACAGGTCCAAAAACCCAGATGTGACCTAGCAGTTTTGGTGTAAAAGTGGCATATATGGCACATTCATTGCCACCACTCAAGTGGACATCACATAAAAAATACAAAACAGTATTCTATGTACTAAAGGCCCACACACTTATGGGATTTGAGCCGATTTCAACCAATTCTGACAGATCGGGATGAGAAATCGCTTGAAATCGGGCCAACCCGCATGTGGTTGAAATCCCATTTCATGCGCATCGGAGGTTGGGCCTGCATGCACGTCCAACCACCGACTCGGATACACTCACAGCGGCACGGAATGGAATCGCATGCGGTACGTCACATGTCAAAGGACCGCAATCAATGTATCCTGCTGCCTGGGAAGTTTCCTGTGGGCTCAAGAGATATCAGTTGGCCACACACTGCTGCGAGATGTACTAAGCCATGGAAAGTGATAAAGTGGGGAGAGAACTACAAGCCAATCAGCTCCCAACTGTCGTGTTACATATTGTTCTTAAAAAATGCCAGTTGTGAGCTCATTAATTGGTCGTTTATCTCTCTGCACTTTATTACCCTTTCAGCGCTTAGAACATCTGATTCACAGTGTGTAACATGGAAGTTAGTGGCTTATTTGCTAGCACTGGCTTGGGCAGAGGGATTCCTATGGCTGGAAACCCGAAAACCCTGGCTTTGCTCGGAGCAGCTGTTTTCGCAAGAGCTGTCCTTTGCGGTACTATTCGCATACGTTAGTACATATGAGATTAGTATGAATGCGATGTTCGGCCGGCTGTACCTCCATAGGTTACTACATCCCGCTCTAAGTTCTATAGCAGATGTATGACGGATCTTCTTTTGTTCATAAAGGCTATTAGATTACTGCTCTTCGCCTGTTTAAACCCATCTCATCCTAATGTTAATGGTTCCTCTGTAAGTGTTTTGCATAGAAAGGAAAACATTCCTGTTGATTCTCTCCCACGTTAATGGATTCCAAACCTTTTAATGCAAAATAAAATCAGGCTGCAGCGATTGAAAAGTCAGAACCTCACGGCATGCAAATGAAAGCATTAAACCAGCCTGCAAATTGTTTTGAAAGAATGACCATTTAAGCTGGGAAGCCTTGATGTTTGCATCACCGAGCAACAATTTCCTTGCCCATTAGTGGTAATGTGGCAATTTCTTATATCCTACGGACACCTTGCCAGCTAGCGGAGATGTTGATTTTGCGAAGATCAAAAAGAAACCGCAACTCTCTGCTAGCAACGCCCCTCAGATAAAGAAGAGATTGGGCATGTGGGTTCTAGAGCCTCCGAGAGAGACTGAATCTGCTGCAAAATCATTGAAATAAGTGGCAAACAGCAGCTTATCATTTATAAAATGCACCCAATCCAGGGCTGTCTTACCAGCATAGTAGGCATTGGGCCCCTAACCACCATTCAAGGGAACTCGTTTAAAAGTAATTCTAACATGCCTCTCCCGCAGTCCTGCACCTTCTCTCCTCATGCTACTATACAGAGAATGGCTGTCAGCGCTCTGGTTGGTGGAAAGCTACAGCCATCCACCAATCAACATGCTGAAAGCCATTCACAGTCTGGCTGCAGACCAGGAGGCAGGAAAAGAATGCCTCCTGGTCGCTCTTCTTGTGTGACCACTACCTGTCGCCAGGACAGGTGACGGGGGGGGCGGGGTAAAAGGGGACACCCATACCGGGCCCCTACCTTGAGAGGGGCCCCAAGGTTCTGGGGGATTCAGGGGCTGTGAGCATGGCTGCGGCAGTGCTGAGTCTAGCAGTGGTTTATAAAGGTGCCTGTCTTCTGCCTACCCAACCACTCGTCTGGATCCCTAGAAGAGAATTGACTCTGAGCCTTCTCCGATAACCCCCCCGTGCCCTACCACATGCCCTTGCCTGTACTGTCCATGCAGTGGTGATGGTCTATCCACCTAACAGGACTGCAGGAGAAACACAGGCAGCATGGACAGTCGTTCCGGTGGTATCAGGCAGGTGCGTTGGTAAAAGTAACAGTGGGGAAGGTCCCTAGAATTGTGGGCCCAACTGGGCAAACTCCCAGTATCTACTGCCTACAAGCACCAGTAGTGATTGCACCAAGTGAACACAAAGGGGATCATTCTGAGTCAGGCGCAGAGGTATTCGTGTGTTGTTTTTTTGCTGCAGTGGCATCTGTGACTTTGGATCTTATTCTGGTCCGCTCCCTCCCCCGCGCGTTTGCAAGGGGAAGCAATGTTTCCATAATGCGCATGTGTATGTACATAGGCTGGGTGCGAACGGGCAATGGCGAACTGCAAGCTTTCCGTTCACACCCACCAGTGCGAGTGGGGAGTATGGGGCAGCAGTGAGGGGGACGTTTCATGGGTTCTCCCATGGAAATCAGGCAGTGACGCGGCTGCCACTAGGGTGGCCAATCCCGGGATCGGGATCGGCGGGATCCCGGGATTTGGCCCCTAAAACTCCGGGATTTCAATCCCGGGATTGGAGTTTCCAATCCCGGGATTTCGGGATTAGACTGCGCATGCGCAGTCTAATGCCGGGCAGCGTCTGAGCTAGTGCTCAGACGCTGCCCGGCTTCTCCCGTCCCGGGCAGTGCAGCTCTGCGCAGCGTGACGACGTCAGAGGTCACGCTGCGCAGGGCACACAACAGCCGCCGCCTCCTCATCTCACTCCTGCGCTGACCTCCCGCCGCCCGCCGCCTCCTCATCTCACTCCTGTGCTGACCTCCCGCCGCCCGCCCTCCTTCCCACCCAGCCTGCATTCTCATCACCCGCCCGGCCGCACCGCACCGCACCTGTAAGTAAATATGCGGGCGGCCGGGGCGGGTTTTTGTATTAGGGAAGCCAATCCCGGGATCCCGGGAATCCCGGGATCGGGCATTTTTCAATCCCGAATTCCGGGATTGAAAAAATGCCCCGGGATTGGCAACCCTAGCTGCCACACATTAAGGGCCAGATGCACTAAGCTTCAAAAGTGATAAAATGGAGAGTGATAAACAACCAACCAATCAGCTCCTACCTGCCATTTTTCAAACACAGCCTGTGACATGGCAGGCAGGAGCTGATTGGCTGGCTGTTTATCACTCTCCATTGTATCATTTTTGAAGCTTAGTACATCTGACCCTAAAGACAGAAACACTTTTATACTTGTGTAATACCTACTTCAGAGAGGTATTTATGTTAATGATTCTATAAACTTAATTAAGCTAGACACACGCTTATACCATCATATTTAATATGCGGTTCTTATAAGTAGTCTCCAGCATTTACATATTTTAGTTTTTTATGGTTCATTTTAACATCTGTGACAAAGCGACCAGAACCTTTCTTGAAGAAAATGGCTTAATGGCATGAAACAATACCCAGAAGCCACTGCTTTTAGTCACCTTGGCAACCGACGTTGACATAGAATTTAAGGAAAACCTTGAAAAAAAAAAAAAAAACAATGGAGATGAAGCATGTTGCAGGTTGCAATAAGAAATACACTGAGACGCTGCACCCCGTCCTGTAGTCTTGGGATCTGGTTTGTCCTGACTTTCCGTTCCCTGTCAATTATGTCAAATAAATCTCCAACGCTCAAACCGTAATTGTGAAATCGCATGTGTGAGAGGGAGAAGGCTTCAGATACCGATGACAGAAAGATGCTGCCCTGTAGCTGATTGAGCAATGCTAATCCTACAGAACAAAGCCACACATTGCTAACCCCTCTGTCGGGGATAATCAGGACAGAAGATTAACAGATTACTGTATCTCTTCCTAAAAACTCAATAGCAAGTGCACAACACAACACTTCGCACTGTCACACACCGCCGCTCACATTTCTTCCCTGACACAGAAGTGGCTGCATTCTAGTGCAACACCAATATAAATGAAAAAAAAAAAAAAGTTTTCTTTTCTACGCGAGGCTTGTCTAGGCAAGCCCAAAAAATGTGTGATGGAAATATTTCTTTATTTTTTGCCCAGATGAAAGCTTTACAAGCATATATACTGTACATTGGGCGCATTTATCATTATATAGCGATGCCGGCGCGAAGACATCGCCGGGCATCGCATTGCATACCTCCCAACTGTCACGATTCCGTCGGGACAGTCCCGATTTTCGGGTCCTGTCCCGCTGTCCCACCCGCGGCAGGCATTGTCCCGCTGCGGGGGGGTGACAGTTGGGAGACCCCCCAATCTAGTAGAATAGACGCTGTGCGCATGCGCACAGCGTCTATTCTCGTATGAAAATGAGGTCGCGGCTAATTAGCATAAGCTGCGCCCTCATTTGCATACGCCCCCCCCCCCTATTTCCTCCGGACGGAAGTTGGGAGGTATGCATTGCGGTATCATGTGATGCCGCAGGGATTTATCAATGTGAGGGCACAGGGACAGGGCTCCGAATGGAGCCCGTCCCTGCGAAGCCCTGACCCGGAAGCCGGGGGGTCTGCGCATGCGCGGTTGCACGCTGCCCCCCCCCCCCCCCCCGCAACCCTGCTGACCGCATTAGTGCGATGTGTAGCCATAGGCTGCAATGAGCTATCAGAATGGCGATAGCCCAATGGTGCGAAAATTGATGTTTTCGGGGATTTAGCCGCAAATATTGCTTGATAAATGCTGCCCTCAATATTAAAGACCACAAAAAAATGGAAATTATGTTTTTGGTGGAGTTCCGTAGCGTAATTCTACTTACCTGTTGCCCACTCTGGAGAATCACCCCATGTCCGCCAGGGTCCAAGGGTGGTTTCATGGTCACTGGCTGTATAGAGAAGCTTGGTCAGCGAAAGCAGCATTGTGGGGTATTGGCCAAATCGCGTCAACTTTTTTTTAGCCTATTATGCCTGATTCAGACCTGATTGCTGGCCTGCGAATCTTCAGAGTCCAGAGATCAGGAATACACCACCCCACTGGGTTCCCTCAGCCCCTGTGCATGGCTGTGAATACGTTCGCAGCTATGCACACAGGTGTGGTATAGGGTTCCGACAGTCATTAGACCAACGTTGGGATCCCGACTGCCCGGACTCAGACATCATGGTGAGTGCAACAAAGCCCCTTGCGGGCACGCTGTGCGAGCCACCTATTCTATTCTCCCTTTAAGCGGGTCGTGGACCCCCACGAGGGAAAATACCAGGTGGCCATCAGGCACCTGTCTGTCGGCATTTTGACAGTCGGGATCCCGACGTCGGGTAAATGACTGCCGGGATCCCAACTGTCGGGGCCGCATCCGGCACCCATGCACACAGGGGAAAACCTGCAATCACTCACCATCTAATGGTTTCCCCCCTGTTCACAGCACCGAGTAAGTCTATACTGAAGTCAGTGGCCCTACCTCTCAACGGCCGGACAACGCCTGCGTTTTCTGGGGCACTTCCAGAAAACTCTAGCCTGCTGCACCTGCGGCGCATGTCACTCAACTTGCAAGCGGCCCGCGATGGCTAGCCAATGCTGGCTTTGTCTACACGGGTGCGCGGTCATCTGATAATCACCAGGGCTATACAAGAAAGAGTTACATCATTCAAAACCAATGATAACTGCCTACGTCTTACCACGGAACTCACTTTTTTTCGACAATGGATCAATCATGGACCCCAGCTTCTTAACCGATCTCCTGAATCCCGGGCCTGGTGCTCCTTGCGCGCTCTGAGCTCTTGCACCGCTTTACTGTTCTGGAAGCCCACCAAGGCCAGGGTGATTTCGGCATTCCAGCGGCTGCGTTCCCTGCAGCGGAAGTCTATCTCCTGTCCTTCCATTGTGACCAGGGTAAAATAAACCCGCTCCCCTTTCCTCTCCACGCACTCCAGCTTGGCCAGTGAGTCGAAGCGGAGGACTTTGGCCTTCCCTCGCTTCCGAGAGTCTGCGTACAAATGCAACGCGTCAACGGTCATCACACACCTTCGCTTCTTCCATAGCTGCAGAAAGCTGGCGCTGCGCTTCTCCAGGTCGCCTTCCTTTATCGCCACAGCCAAGGCCATCCCGGACCGGTTCATGGGTCTCTAAAATCGAGGTGTTCTGTTCTCAGACGTAATCACCCTCTTCTCTGAGAAACTGACTTAAATAAGTCATCAGTCTCATAAAGAATAAACAAAACAAGGCGAAAAAAATAGGCTTAGAACTTCAGAGTCCTTTTTTCAATAAAAATGTTGCTCTACGTTGAGTAGACTTTTGTTCCGCCAACGTCTTTACTGAACGCAACAGCGATCTTTAAAGTAGTTCTGTTGCAGATAATACCACGCTCTTCCTTATCCTCTTCTTCGTCGCTGCTCGGGGAAGTACTGTGGCAAAGGATGGGCTGTACAGTGTTCCAGTGGACGATATAACACAGTTCAATGTAGTTTACAGATCTTCCTTTCTCAGAGCAAACTGGCACTGTTTGTGTGCACAGAGGCGGCTGTATGCATGGACCTGGGACTCCTCTCTCCCAATGCATGCCCCAGGCTCTAGGGTGGAACTGAACACTCGCTAGGTAGAAGCACACACAAATGCAGCTGCAAGGATCACTGTGCCCAGTCTGATAGGATGACTGGGGAGCCTGCTGGCTCCGCCTATCTAGAAGGCACAGGCTACAGGAAAAAAAAAACATACAGAGAGGATTAACTCTATTAGAGCCTACTGACAAGTAGTCTCAGCAAAGGCCATGGAATAGATCAGTGTATGAGCAATTATCTGCAGAGGTGGGAGATGCTACTTACGGAGAAGTACATGTGTCTTCTGGGTAATGGTTTTATAATTCATTCTAATCACTTTCTGCATCAAGGTTAATGAGAAAAAGATAATGATCGGACCTACTTATGCTTATTGACATTGCTACAATATGATATGGAAAGGAAACATTTGTGATTCGGATGCGTCACTTGCGCTGCGTTCACACATTGCATTGTTCGCGGCAAGTGGTAGCCGTTGTGTACCCCGGTTCTGCGCCATTGTTGCTGAGAATGTATGTGATGCCCAGAAAATTTATATTCTAAAGGCAATGGGTTCCTGCTGTGAGAGATCCGTAAAATATCCGCTAAAAATGCCAGCGCCGCTGACAGCGACTGATCTTATTTTGGGTGCAATATTTAACTAAACTTCAATGAATTGACTCGTATTTGATTTGATTGTATTTGTTTATAGTAAAAGTCCAGTCGCTGTGAGTGATCCTGGCATTTTTTGCGGACGTTTTGAGGATCTCTCACAGCGCCGTTGGCACTTAAAGGGTTAAAATGTTTAATAACGCATGTAAGGAGCTTGAGAACCTGATTCTGGGCGCGCGAGCGTGATGTTTTTTGCAATGTGCACGTGCGGCCGATTGTTCGCCGGATATGCAAACCACCCCCCCACATTGCGGCTGATGGGGGGGTTCGGGCGGCAGGCTGGGCGTTCCCATGGAAATCATATGTCAGCTGCCCAGCCCACTTCCTTCAGAATGCCCACCCACATCTAAGGTTACCTCAGACCAGTGGTGTGAAACTCATGTCCCACCAGCTGTTGTAGAACTACACATCCCAGCATGTCCTGCCGCAGTTTTAGCAATCCATTATATAAAATCTGTGGCAGGGCATGCTGGGATGTGTAGTTCCACAACAGCTGGAGGGCCATGAGTTTGACACCACTGCCTCAAACCAACCTTAGATGTGTGTGTCTTCCACATCATTTGATGGTCGGTTATGTTAAACATCCATTTGCAGCCAGTGCATGCGAACACACGCTGTGAATGGGTGACGGCCAGGCCACAGTTCGCAAGGCGGGGTTTGGTGGACTTGCGAATAATCCAGAATAACCCCCTGAGACCCTTCATGTAGGTATTTATTTAGCTGTGTGGAGATAGTCTGGCAATGTTACTGTATTCACTAATCCTCTCCTGCTTATCTGTGTTTATCAGATCATGAGATGCGTTACAGCTGCAGGAGGTGAGTGTGATCCGAGTGCCGTCATCTGTGCACTCATGTGATTGTGTTAGCGCTTACAGGGCTGCATGTGACACATGGGTAACGTCGTGCTGTGAGCACAGAAAAAAAAACCTGAACATTTATTTTTTATTTGACTTTTTAAACAAAATAAAAAAAAACCTGTAATTAATAATAAAGCATTTTTGTAAAACTATTTGAATCTGTTATCGACCTCCTGTGGCTAACAGGCCTAACTTGGACCAGGCCAAGGACAAACTTTGCTGCTGAACATTGCACTAAGCTTCAAAAGTGATAAAATGGAGAGTGATAAACAACCAACCAATCTGCTCCTGTCTGACTGTTTTCAACGCTGCCATGTTGTCTGCAATTACCATCCTAAAATCAAGAGATTTCCTGCTCACTCTAGGAGAACCTTCTCCGTGACCTACATCAGTGCCACTGCTGTCAGAAGTATGGCTGAGTACGGGCGTATATGTACCCATTTGATGTGACACACGGCTGCTGAATTAGATTTAGCAATTTTACTATTAGCTGAATTCTGCTGATTTGCTGTATTTATATACCACAAGGTCAGCCGAATTTGGTTTTATGAATGAATTCACCATCAATACAACTCAGTCGTATATGGCCATGATTTATATCGTGGTGTGCTGGGTATGGGTCTACGTAAGGCAGGGGTGGAGAACCTTTTTTGTGCCAAGGGCCATTTGTATGGGGGAAAAATCCTTTGGGGGCCAAATGTAAAAATTTCTTGAACAAATTGTCCTGCTGCAGCCGTCCCACGCTCCGGCAGCTGCCGCTGAATAGGACTGACAGTCTCTGGCTGCTGTTGATTAAGAGAATTCCCCTGTACTTGACTCCCGGCAAAGCCGCCAGGCGGGTGGGTGGGCCACTCAGACCGGCTACGGGGGCCGCATACGGCCCCCGGGCTTGAGGTTCCCCACCCCTGACGTAAGGCCTGTCGATCTTCAGTGGTCTACCCAACGCATGTGGACCTTAATAGTGTCAACTTAACGACCGTATATCGGTATATCGGTGTGCTCACTTACTATCATTTCTACTACTGCCCGGTAATTTAGCTGAAAATACCACTGGAAAATACTCCTCATTTTCCAAGCGTATTCGGCGCACAGTTCAGTCAGATCCTTAATGGCTTCTCTGTGTAAAAAAGTAGAAAATTAAATAAATAAATAAAGGGGGATCTGGGGTCCCCGTGTATTTCTATTACCAGCACCAGGCTCTTGGCCTGGTCTTGGTTCCCAAAATATGGGGGGGCAAAAGGAGTAGGGGATCTCCTGTATTTTGGCAACCAACACTAAGCCAAAACAGCCAGAGGTGTCATGCCACAGCCGAGGGGACACTTTTTACATGAGGTCCCCCGGCCAATACATGATCACCCTGGCTTGTCACCCCAGACCTGGTCCCTGGGGGAGCGGGGACTAATAAAGGGGTAAAAAAAAAAAAAAAGAACAAAAATATTCAGTTATGTTGTGGAATTAGAAGTCCCAGCAAGCCTTGAAGAATCACAAGTCCCAGCATATGGGGCATTAATGGGCCCGCTGGTTCTTGTAGTTCCACAACCTAACCTATACCCAAAGAAATCATCCACCATGGTACTGTCCTCTTCTCCAGTAGAATCCTTAGGGGTACCTGTGAAAATAAATTATACTCACCATCCCCTCTGGCAGAGATCGTCCATGCAGGCATCCACGGGTGTAAAAAAACACACCGAGTACCTGCATGAGGGATTCCCCAGTGATTCACTGGATCCTCCCCCAACCAATCAGGAGCAGGCTCCGGGGAGCTCCATGCCTGATTGGCTAAGCGCAGTTACATAGAAGCCCAGGATTCAGGTATTTGTTAATAGTATTCTGGTTACTACTGACACCTCTGACTTTCCCTGACAGATCACTGGATCTCTGTACAACAATGCAAAGATCTGTATCCTGCCAGAGATTCTATTTACTTCCTGGCATCGGACGCATATCATGATCTCGGGCCTGTCGCCAAAATATTACACTTACAGATAAATGTAATATGTATAACACACTTGGCGACTAGGAAGCAGCTGTAACAAATGATGTTTTCTCATCCAAGAGTACAAAGTAAATAATTCACACTGAGTACTTGTTATCCCATGAATCATAAACAGCGTGTGACGTATTGTGTATGTAAAATACTTATAGATAAAGGGGAAACTCATAAAATGTATACAGAACAAAATTTCACAACATATACAATCAATACAAAAATATAATCACATAAATATAATAAAAACATAAATCACACCTCCCAAATGTCCTGCATTTTGCGGAACCATTCCATTTTTTGGGGACAGTCCCACATCCCGCCTGGGGCATGAAGCTTCCCGTGGTGAGGGGTGTAGTTGGGAGTCCGCCCTGCATCCCGCTACACTGCTGAGCAGAGCAGCGGGGAATAGATGCTGTGCACATGCGCACAGCATCTATTCACGGGAGGCAGAGGGACAGGGGGCATGGCCAGGAGCGCTGGGCATGCCTCCATAGTGGCACAAATGGGGTGTGGCTTCATGATCACACCCTGTGAAGACACGCCCCTTTTACCAGAAACCATGTATACGTTGGGCGGTATACATAAATGATCTATTTAGTCAAAATATGGAAAGTCTTAGGGGTACATTTACTAATGGAATCGGGACATCTGTGAGAATGAACTTAGGTCTACAGTCATTAGGTCGACCCCACTAGGTCGATTGGCAGGAAGGTCGACCTGACTTAAGGTCGACATGGGCCAAGGTCGACATGACTTAAGGTCGAATTTGCATAAAGGTCGACATGAGGAAGGTCGACTGGTCATAAGGTCGACATGGGTTTTTCACTGATTTTTTATCCGAATGTCGACACAGTCGACATGGACACAGTTGGCAATGAGAATCGGACCCTCGCATCGCTCGCTTCGCTCGCAATGCTTCGGGCACGGTGGCTCGCTTCGCTCGCCACAGCTTTAATAACCTCCTCCACGCCCTAGTGGATGGTAGGGCATGAAATACCGCCTGTCGGCACATGTCGGCTCAAAAAACAGTGAAAAACCCATGTCGACCTTATGACCAGTCGACCTTTCTCATGTCGACCTTTATGCAAATTCAACCTTAAGTCATGTCAACCTTGGCCCATGTCGACCTTAAGTCAGGTCGACCTTCCTGCCAGTCGACCTAGTGGGGTCGACCTAATGACTGTAGACCTAAGTTCATTCTAATAGATGACCGCATCCCTTACTAATACCCCTTTCACACCACACCTTAAACCTGGGTTATTGACAGGAGGCCCCTGGTGGAGGTGCGGTGTGAAAGCACCAAACCTTATAACCTGGGTGGACCAACCCGGCAATTGGAATGTTAGAAGAAGGGTTAAAAAGGATTAAACCCGGGTCGCCCTGTGTATAATGGGTGACCCGGTTTAGGTTAAATATACTATACTTAACACCTTCTAGAAGATAATAGATAGAAACTGGTTGTTATGGGCAACATCCCATCTTCAATAAACTCACATTTTAGAAAATGTACCCCTTTGTGTGCAAGGATGTGACCTGGGTCGGAGCAATGTGTCTATAATGGGAGTTCTTTTAAAGATAGGACGTTGCCTACAGCAACCCTTCAAGACGGTGCTAATCTTAATAAATGTACCACTTATACAGCATATAATAGTGTCAATATAATAACTGACTGAAATGAAAAATAATTTTAATTAATAATAACTGACGTGCACATACTGGATTCAGTGTTCATATGTTTCATTCATCCCATCTACTTTCATGTACTTGTCCTAATATTGATATGACTGAAATGATTTTGCGTACAGGCCCAATAATAGGGGGTGCACGTGCACATAACGAGGGTATTCTTAATATTTGCTGAATAATGACTCATTCCACCGTTATTAGGGATGGCCATCGTTGCCTTTGCCATCGATGTTTGCCAACTGGCCATCGATGGTGCATAACTATGAAATGGATGACCATTGATGATTTTACATATCGACGGTCATCCATTGTCTTTGACTGATTGTCCTGTGGGCCAATCAGAATATGGGGGCGGGGCTTCATGGGTGTTCTGGGCGGGGCTATGCTCCGTGTCCTGGGAAAAAGCAAAACAAAACTATTTGTTTAAGCTTGACATCGATGGTGGGAAACCATCTGGTTCTCCCCCCATCGATGTCAAACCTATTTGACATCGGCCATAAACCATCAATGTTTTCTAAACATAAATGGATGATGGCCACCCCTAACTGTTATAAGCTTTTTCCACAGATTGATCACATTTATTCCCATTTTTTAGAGGTGTTCAGAAATGTTAGTGTAGTGATATTGTTCTAAAAAAATATGGTAGGCCCCTGATTTTCATGACCCATCCACCTAAAAAGTGCCTGAAGCAAACCTTTAATGCCACCTGGCATTAAAGTCAGTCAGTAGTGCTTACTCAAAAAGGGTATTTTTACCACATTCCAAAGAAGTTTGGGGGAAAAAAGCGGGGTGTTTACAGGTATAGTCAGACCTGAAAGAAAACAAGTGAAGAAAAAGGGGGGGGGAGCAGTGCTCTCAGAAACCGTTGGTTGGACTACACACACATATACATATATATTCATATAAAATGAATGGCAATCAATTTAATGTACCATTTGGTCATGGGTTGATAACAAAACATGAAAATAAATAAAATCAAGCAAAAATATTAATTGATAAAATATAGCTGCAGCACTATGCTCACTGTCCGTTCTGTGTAGAACCTGGAAAACATATGGGCCATCTCAAGAGTGGGTATAATTGCCATCCACCTATTTAGAATGAGGGATCAGAGTCCTTGGCAGGTAGTTGATGGTTCCTTTTTGATGACTAAGAGAGAGTGCAAAGTCCCTTTGTAATCCAATTGATAGATTGTAAACTTGCAGCAGGGCCCTCTCACCTCCAAGTTTGTCTGTTGTTACTTATACCCCTTTTACACCGACGAAAAATCCGGGTCAGCGGCGGGTCAGACCCGGATCTTCGGCGGTGTAAATCCCTAACGCCGTGTCCCTTTACACGGGACTTCTACCCAGGTCCTGACCTGGGTAGAACACGGCTAGGACCTGGGTAGAGGGCGGTGTAAATGGGAACGCCAGGTCGGATGACCCGGCTCCCATTTACATGAATGGGGAACGTCCAACCTGCAAACCGCAGCGTCCGCAGGTTGGACGGATTGTCAGTCTGACACTGACAGCCGGCGCTGCTGTCTGCTATACTCTGCAGACAGCAGCGGCGGCGGGGGAGGGAGGTGAACGGATGCCTGTTTGCGGCATCCATTCACCTCCTGTCCAATGGCGGGGGGGTGCGCGCAGGGACTGGGGGCAGCCTAGCAGCTTACCTTAGTGCTGGGCTGCCCCCAGCAGCGTTCCGGGTACGGCGGCGTCGATCGGCGCTTGAAGATGACATCGCGCTGTCATCTTCAAGCGTTGGGAAGGGGCGGGAGGGGGGTGCGGGTGTTTAAGCCCGTCCGGTGTAAATGCCCCTAAACGCCGGGTCGCACCCGGCTTCAACCAGGGTCCAAAAAGCCGGGTGCGACCCGGCGTTTTGGTCTAAAAGGGGTATAAGTTTGTTTTATCTCTGTCTACAGGATGCAGTCAAAATCCCGACAGGGTCAAAATCCCGAATGGGTCATATTACCTACAAGGACAAAATACCGACAAGGACAAAATTCCAACATTTAAAATCCCGACAAGGTCAAAATACAGACATATAGAATGTACAGGTGAAACTGTCAACATCACTTTGGTTCGACAGGTCGAGAGGTCGACACGGGTTTTTTCACTGTTTTTTGACCCGACGTGCCGACAGGCGGTATTTCATGCCCTACCATCCACTAGGGCAGGGCTGGGCAATACCGGCCCTCCAGATGTTGATGAACTACACATCCCAGCATGCCTTGCATCAGTTTTAGCATGGCCACATAGCAAAACTAATGCAAAGCATCCTGGGATGTGTAGTTCATTAACATCTGGAGGGCCGGTGTTGCCCAGCCCTGCACTAGGGTGTGGTGGGAGAATAAAATAGTGTGCCCGAAGCATCGCGAGCAAAACGAGCTATGCGAGGGGCTGCGGTTCACCTCCAACTGTGTCGACATTCGGGACAAAAAAACAGTGAAAAAAACCCATTTCGACCTCGCGACCTGTGTACCCAAAGTCATGTTGACAGTTTCACCTGCACATTCTATATATAAAGGTCAATCACAATAATTCAATAGGCGCCTTATTCAGAGCCGAAAACATTGTACTTTTTAATGAATAGATTTACTGCTTCTTTATATTATTTTGAGGTTTTTTTACATTTTTTTTTTTTTTTTTATTGTGTAAATTTTTATTGAAACACATGAAAATGGGTGTACAGCTTTACATTTCAATGTACATATATAGTAAACAACACTGAGAGGATACAATGCATGGAATGTTTGTAGAAAATAAAGTATTTAAGCTAAAGAACAAAATAGACTGTGTCCATTTTTTGAGTAACGTCCATTCCAAATACCGTGGGCTCATTGGGTAAATTGTTTACTACCCATATCAGGTACACATATGAGGTGCTCGGATTTGATATTTTTAAACCTTAACAAACAAATAACAGATACTCTTAACCCGGTACTCTCAAGATGGAGTACCATCCTACCGCCCCCCATCTAACAAAATAAAGGAAAAGAAGAAAAGAAAACAAAAAAGGGAAGAGAAGAGAACAAATAATCAATATTGGACCGTGTAGACTTAGATGTGCATATAGGCACTGAGGTGGATTTGAAGTATTTCAGTAAGGTGTGTTGTGGATTAATTGATGGACCGCATCACAATACAGGGGGGAGAGGGGGAGCGGGCACCCACCAGGCCCCAGGGTTGCATAGTAGTAGGGCCTATAGCCCTCATTGTGGATCAGTGGCCAAGGCCAGTCTAGAAGCATTCCAGTTGCCCCATTTAGCAGCGTATGGACCGAGCGAGCCACGTGATCTATAGGTGAACCTTTCGTGACTCACCACCTCATTGACAAGCGCCCTCCAATGGTGTACATTTGGATGCGTTACATCAAACCACTTCCTAGCTATTAGTACCTTAGCAATGGCCGTACGACTTAGCACATATTTATAAACTGGAGGAGATCGGGACTCTTGTAGGCCCAGAGCGAACATACAATATTTGGGGTCAAAGGGAGGAAGAGAGGGGTCAGTGATGAGTACATCGGTCCAGACCATCTCCCAAAAGTCATGAATCGGTGGGCAGGACCACATCATATGCCAGAAATCAGCACCAGACGTTGCACATCTGGGGCATTTATCATCCGGTCTCAACCCCGCTCGCATCAGGGAAACCGGGGATTTGTAAGCCCTGTGCAGTACATAGTATGACACTTGCTGATATTTCAGACATGAAGTGGCGTATCTAACTGAGTCTAGAATCTCGGCCCATTGCTCCGCATCCAGGGCTCCTATGGTCAATTCCCACTTATCCTTGAGGGGAATGAGACTATCAGTGTCAACCCGGCTAACGATGTCCTTATAGATGGTGGAGACTTGTTTTGTAGTAGCTAGGCTCCGTAGGAGGGTCTTTAGAGGGGAGTCAGCAGTGAGGGGGGGGGGATCTTTAAACTGGGTTTGGGCTGCATGTCTAAGTTGCAGATAGCGGTAGAAGGAGCTATTGGGGATTTGCAGTTCCTCTGAGATCTGTTGGAACGTCTTAATCACTCCCGAGGTATATAGTTGGGCTACTGACATGAGACCCGCCCCCAACCAGAAACCATCTAATGAGAGCTGTTCAAACTCCGGGTATGTTCCCCATCTACCCCTCCCCAACCGCACACCCTGTGAGATTGTCGCCAAACCAGTACTGCCTGCCTGAAAAGAGGGGATAGAGTAGGCTTGAAGGGAGAGGAAAGAAGGAACTGGAGAGGGGGGAGGCGGGACCCCACACACTCGGTAAATGATCCCTCAAAGGTGGGACCGGATCTTCCCAGGATCCAATCCGAGATATGTGCCAATTGTGCTGCAAAGTAATAGAGTCGGAAGTCAGGTAGTCCCAGACCTCCATCCGCTCGTGGTTTAGTAAGGGTTTTAAGGGCTATCTTAGGTGGCCTGTTTGCCCATATAAAAGAGGAGAGGAGGGTATTAATGGTCATGAATATATGTTTAGGTATGTAGATCGGGGAGTGCTGGAGTAAATACAAGTATTTAGGGAGGATAGACATTTTGATGAGATTAATTCTGCCCATGACTATCAAGGGGAGTTTCTTCCATACATGTATTTTAGCCTTAAGGTCTTTAGTGACAGCGTTGATGTTGAGGTCTATAAAATCTGGGATTTTAGGGGTGATCCAGACCCCCAAGTATTTAAACCTGAGGACCCACTGGAGTGGGGAGGTAGTTGGCAGCCTCTCTGGTATTTTGCCCGAGAGAGGGAGGATACTAGATTTCCCCCAGTTGACCAGGAGACCCGAGAAGACTCCAAAGGACTGGACTATCTGTAGCATCCCCTCCAAGGAGGTTCCAGCGTCCCTCAGGAAGAGAAGGGTGTCATCGGCGTATAGTGCAACAACATCCTCCCGCCCTCCCAGAGGAACGCCCCTGACCACGTCACGAAGCATAATGGCCATGGGTTCAATGGCAAGAGCAAAAAGGGCAGGTGATAACGGGCAGCCCTGCCTAGTACCTCTACCAAGGGGAAATGTCTCCGTCACATACCCGTTAACTGAGATGCGAGCTACTGGGGAGTATAGCAGGCGTACCCATTGTATGAAATTAGGGCCAAAGGCAAATCTACGCAGGACCCCCCACAAATAGTCCCACTCCGAAGGCCTTGGCAGCGTCCAGAGACACCACCACTGCCCCCGACCCATCCAAGTCGCCCCCCTGCAAGTGACAGTATAATCTCCTGAGGTTCCGGGTGGTTGATCGACCCGGCATGAAGCCAGATTGGTCCTCGTCTATAACGGTGGTCACCACTAAGTTGAGTCTAGTTGCCAAGATTTTGGCGAGTATTTTCACGTCTGTTGAGAGAAGTGAAATGGGGCGGTAAGAGTCTGGGAGGGAGGGGTCCTTACCCGGTTTGGGGATAACAACAATAATCGCCTCTGCCATAGACAGAGGTAGGGCGCCCCCCTGTTTTAGGTCCGCATAGAGCTGGAGCAGATAGGGTACAAAATATTCTTTATGTTTTTTATATACCTCTATTGGTATACCATCGCTACCAGGGGCTTTATTGTTGGGGAACGAGGATATGGCCGCATTGATTTCACTGGAGGTGATATCTGATTCAAGCAGGGCTACGGACTGCTGGGATAGGGACGGTATGTTAATGTCCAAGAGGAATTGTTCTAGCTGATATGGTGTATATGTCGCTCGGGATGAGTATAGTGAGGAATAGAAAGCTAGAAAGGTCTGTGCGATCTCTGGTGTTGTGAAGTGTTCCCTGCCTTGTGTGTCACATATTTTTTGGACGGAGCAGGCAGACCTCTCGTCACGGGCGAGATATGACATATAGCTACCTCCTACATCAGACTGGGAATATCTAGCGTGGGCCGAGAATAGAAGCTTGCGTTTAGATTTGTCAAAAAAGTGGTCAGTCCACATTTTACGTGCCACCTCCCACCGTATTTTGTCTTCAGGGAGACCAGAGCGTAGGTATTCAGCTTCACCCAGTGAGCACGCCTCCTCAAGTTTAGCCTCCTCCTCCCGACCCGCCCTCTTGACATTCGCTATTCTTTTTAGAAGGGAACCGCGAATGATTGTTTTAAATGTTTTGTGCTTAATGACTGGATCCCGGCATGAAGCATTGTCCTCATGGAACGCAGACCACTCCCCCACCAGTCCGTCGCCGTCAGTCACTAGTGTGAGCCAGAAGGGATTAAGCCTCCAGGTGCGAGCACCTAGGGAGGGTAGCATATCCAACGTAATAGACAAGGGGGAGTGGTCCGAGATCCCCCTGCGGAGATACTCCACCGTAATGATTTTGGGTAGTAGGTCTGGGGATACCAACGCAAGGTCTATCCTAGAGTACGATTGATGACCCGGGGAGAAACATGAAAATTGTCTCTGCGTGGGGTTTCTATGTCTCCAGGCGTCAACCAAGTCCAGCTCATTAACTAATCTAGCAAACGGGGTGGGTGTGGGGACAGGGGGGGAGGGAGGGCGGCCCGCAGCCGTCCATCTGTCCAGCGATTTATCTAGAATATTGTTGAAGTCCCCTATGCATAGCGTAGGGGCTAAGGGGAAAGAGGTAAGGAATGTCACAGCCTTCTTAAGGACCTCATTGCTATAGGGGGGGGGGGTACATATACCGCAAGGATATTTAAGGTGATATTGTTGACAGTTGCCCTTAAGAAAACATAGCGACCATATTGGTCGATTTGATGGTGAGTGAGATGGAAGTTAATAGATTTTTTAATTAGGATTGTAACTCCTCTGGCGTTATTAGAGAAGGTGGAGTGGAACATATGTCCCACCCAGGTTTTTTTTAGGGACATAGTTTTAGTGCCAGTCAGGTGGGTCTCAGATAGGCAGGCTATGTCTGCTCCATGTTTTTTTATCTCAGCAAGCACAAGTGAGCGTTTAACCCTGTCATTAAGACCCCTCACATTCCAACCGAGTGTGCGGAGCCCCGCCACTGTATTAGGGGGAGGCATAGGTGAGGAACAGAGTAGGTGAGAAGGAAGGAGGGCTCTCATCGCCCGGGCGGGGGGCAAATAGGCATATCATTGACCATAGTAAGAGGGTGCAGTCTGGTTGGCGTTGGCACTTAGTAAAAACCTGGCACTCCCACGACCCACATGTGTGATGGTTAGGCCCATGGGGCCCCCGGATACCCGGCCCCACCCCCAGAACGGAGCGGTAGCTATGCAGACACTTACTTATACGAGAATACATCAGCCTCATACACATCATCTCTTTTAAAGAAATTAAAGAAACTAAAAAAAGAAAAAGCAGTGGAAACAGTAATACTGTAAAACAATCATCCCAATAGCCCTAACCCACCCTGTATACCTACCGAACATTAGATATACCTTGGATCCCAGTAACAGCTAGAACTAAACTTTCCCAACCAGAATGCTAACTGTACTAACTAAGGGGTATAGGTAATAGTAATCACCTATAGACAAATAACAATTTCCTAACATGCTTTGAGCTCCTTAGAATGGAGTACATCCTGAGCTAGATATACAGGGTTATTAAACAGTATGAGTAATCAGATTCCCCAAGTGCCCCACTTATGGGGTATTAGATCAATTATGCTCACAGTTCGTGTGTCAGTTCTGGTGCCGTGGCCTGCGGTCCAGCCACTGCTCCGCCTCCTGTGGAGAATTGAAGAAGTGGGTGACACCATCCGCCACCACCCTGAGCCGTGCCGGGAACAGCATGGAATACTGCACCTGCCGGTCTCGTAACTTGCGTTTAATTTGTAGGAATTGTGCCCGTGTTTTCTGGACATCTGCCGCAAAGTCGGGGAACGCCGCCACCACCTGGTTGTCGATTTTGAGGGGACCTCTCTCTCGAGCCAGCCTGAGGACAGCGTCTCTGTCCTTGTAGTGTAGGAATCTAGCTATAAAGGTGCGTGGGGGGGCTCCCGGTGGTGGGGCTCCAGCGGGAAGTCGGTGGGCCCTTTCAACTGTGAATTGCCGGCTGAAGTCATCAGGGGAGAATGTCTCTAGTAGCCATCTCTCTAAGAATTTCTCCGGGGAAGAGCCCTCCGTTCTTTCAGGCAGACCAACAAATCGCACATTGTTGCGGCGAAGGCGCCCCTCCATGTCTGATATCTTGGACTTAACGGCCGCCATTTGCGTAGTGAGATCCGCCACTGCTGTTTTAAGGGGATTAGTCACATCCTCCAGGTCTGATATCCTATGCTCGGCCTCCCCCACCCGCTCCCGGACCTTCTGCATATCATGGCGAATGAGGGAGATGTCAGATTGTACTTGACCGATTCTATCCATAACTCTCTGCTCGGTAGCCGATATGGCTAGGAGGATCTGCTGAGTGGACTGGGCAGCCGTCTCAGTGGGGGGAGAGTCCTCATCCGCATTTGGGGATTTTGGAGATTCAGCTCGGCTCGTTGACTGCGCTGGAGGGGGGGGGGGGGCTGGGAGCCCCGAGCATATTTCTCCAATCTAGTCGCTGCGGAGGGGCCTCCCGTTTTCCCCATGGCACAAGGGGGGCCTAGAACTTAGATCAGGAAAGGCTTATTGTCAGAGTTATATGTTAATGCGGTCACTCTGGATGGGTGGTCTGTAAGTTGGTGGGGGGACAGTCACTCCTTTCCCAGGGAGGGCCGTAGCACTGAGGTTAGGAGGGGGTAGTAGATGGCGAGGTCAGCAGAGATCAAGGAAAAAAAAAATATATATATATAAACAGGAGTGGTTGGATAAGGGAGGCCAAAGTGCAATATCAGAGAGTTCAGAGTCACTGCAGTGCGAAGCTAGCCCTCCTGACAGAGCCTCCAGGGGGGACGGCGTCCTAAATGTAATAACAGAAAGGTCAAAGGCACTATTTTGAAGTACATGATCATACCTCCCAACTTTTCATTGGAAGAAATAGGGAGCGGCCGAATAGGGAGCGGCCGAAAGGGGGGCGTGGCGTATGCAAATGAGGGCGCGGCTTATGCTAATTAGCCGCGACCTCATTTTCATACGAGAATAGACGCTGTGCGCATGTGCACAGCGTCTATTCTACTACATTGGGGGGTCTCCCAACTGCCACCCCCCCGCAGCGGGACAATGCCTGCCGCGGGTGGGACGTCGGGACAGGACCCGAAAATCGGGACTGTCCCGACGGAATCGTGACAGTTGGGAGGTATGCATGATGCAGGTATAGGGCGGCAATATTGATGTATGGAGCAAGATGAGACCTTTAGGTAGTATGTACAGCAGCAGGAGGGAGCACGCAGGTTAAGTGCCAAAGGACAATATGCTGAGTTTTGCTTTGTAGCAAGGGTTCTGCACTTTTCACAGGTTGCTTATTGTGGGGTCTGGGGGGGAGGCAGAGGGAAGGAGGCAGCTTACTTCAGTGAGAGAAGTGGGTATTCTGCTAGGTCAGTGGCTCCCATATATCACCCCCCTGCTTGAGATGGTGAAGTGGGCTAGGGCAGATCACAGTGAGCGCCAGCAGTGTCTCCCAGCTTAAGGCGTCAGCATGCAGGCTTCCACAGGGCTCCAAAATGGCGCCGTCTCCCCTCCCCGGCGCCCGTTTGGCGCGAATTAATATGTTGGGCGCTTCTGCCCGACTCACCCTCGATGGAGACCTCAGTAGGGGTCCCTCGCCTCCCGATGGATGTGGGTCTGGGAGGCGTCAGGACTCCACGTCCAGCCGGCCGCCTCCTAGCTCTGTATGCCGGGCGGGGGGACGAGGACTCAGGCGGGCGTAAGGATCGTGCTCCGGGTCACCAGCGCTGGCGCGGGGAGGAGGTCGGGAGCCAGCGGTGATGTGCTGGCGGCGTCTGCTGCCCTGTGTCACCCGCGAGGCGTGCTGGAAGGCTCGCGAGCTCCGGCGTCTGCAGGCCCAAGATGGCGGCGGGGTCACTTGCGGTGTGCGAAACGGTGGAGGTCGCTCACGCAGCCAGGCACCCGGTGAGAGTCAGCGCCGCTACTCTGCAGGCAATGCCAGGTAGTGTTCTGGGCAAAGTGGTGGGGCAGCCAGGTCTCTATCAGGGCACAGGATGCAGGATTTTTAGAGGATTTTTGCGGAGCTCAGTGAGAACACGTCCTCTCACATGCTCAGCCAAGCCACGCCCCCCGAGGTTTTTTTACATTTATTGATGTATTGCTGCAATAATCTGACGTTTGTCTTTTGGAGGATAATAATGATGCTATGATGTGTTTTGTACCAGTGAAGGGTAGTTTAGGCGTGGTGTCATGTAGTCATGTTTTACAACTATGTTCGGCTTTAGAGAAGATCTTAACTTCCCTCTATGGTTAACTCTCTAAAAAAAGGAGATGTTTTCCCAGGCTTCCCACATAATCCTGCATCAAAGAGCGCAGCAGTTTGTCACTGGAAGGAACCGGTATCATTTGCAGTGACATTTAGAAAATTATAGCATACATGACAATTCACTTCATTTCCATCCAGCAACAGAGCACATACTGTATCAGAAGCCCGGAGGGGATTTGGAGAAACACTGCTGTGTCACCACAGGAACAGTTTCAATATTTACCAAAGCTCCACCTAGGATTTTTTTAATTAACTATCCATTGAGGAACAAAGAGAGGAGAGTTCCAGTAAATTATCTCCTGAGAGTTTCAGACCAATTATTGCTCAATGGTTTTGATGTTCGGTGATATTACTAATGTTGTAATCTCCGGGCAAGAAAAATACAAAATGACAGTAAAACCATGGCTTGCAACCGAGGGCCCGGTTCTTTACTGAACGGTCCCCAGCGTATTTGCGTTGGGGACCGATGGTGAGGCTCTGTGCATGCGCGGATTTGCCCATGTGCAGGGCTGCTGCGACTATCACAGTCACAGAGGCGTTCGTATGGGTAGGGGAGGGAGGGGGGCAGGGCCGGTGCTAGGGTGTCCAGCGCCCTCCTGCAAACCATACATTTTGCGCCCTTTCACATTGCCTTTTCTAACAAGCTGCAGCCCGATTGTGGGAGTGTATGCAAAATGCGATCCTATGGACGATCTCGGTTGCATGTACATGTATGCATACACCATCTCAGTGCTGTGTCTGCAAAATGTTGCAGGCACTAAAGGTGCCCATACACGCTGCGAGAATCGCATATGTTATGGGCTAGATCGCATCGCACAGCATGTATGCAATGTGTGTGCGATGCGATCCAAAAGCAGTACAAAAAGTATGTGCAGCACTCGTGACTGAGGCGGAAAGGAGGGGAGAGAAGGAGGAGATGGAAGAAGAGGGGAGGAGATAGAGGGGGTGGAGTGTTGAGGACTGGCAGCGGCACTGGCACAGCACACTGAGAAGAGGGAAGGAAGGGGAGGCAGCGCTGCTGCCTGTTCGTCATTTGATTGACAGCTGACAGGCGCAGGGAGCAATGGGTAGGGGGCGGATGCGGACATGACATGTCATCCAGGCATTCACAGACAGCGCTACATGCCTCAGCGCAAGTGTCCGTGAGGAAGAGGGGGCAGGTCGCAGGAGGAGGACAGTGTGTGCATGGTGCAGGGAGCTGCTCATTCTCTCCATACTGCCGCCCACTGTCAGACAGGCACTGTGGGCAGTGTGAAGGAGGCAGTGACAGTGGGGCTGAGGCAGCTTTAGCAGAGCAGGGAGGGAGACGGCGCCTTTTCAGCATGGCGCCTCCCTGCTTTGCAGGAGCTGCTGAGTGGGTAGCGCTGACCCTGGAGGGGGGCGGGCAGGGCGCAGCATAGCCAGCATTTTATGGTCTTTCCCCTGCGCCGATGCCAGCCGGGGGCGGCCGGCTGACAGCACATGATGTCAGCGCGCGCTTCCATCTTCGCCGTACACCGTCATAAATAAAATTAAATTCAGACTGACGTTTGTTTCCGAAGGAGAGAAAAATCATTCAGTGGTCATCAGCCATCAAGGAAATGTGTTCTCGTACATCCCCTTGCATGGTACCGAGGGGATTCGGCGGCGGGGGACTTACGTTCCTCCGCGTGATGTTTCAGGGCGCGCGAGCGCTGCTTAGCGAACCTTGTCAGATCAGACCCAGAGTGTGCTACCTGAAAGGCATAAAACAAGAAAAAAAATTAATAATTTAAAGTTCAATGTATGTAAGCATTGGAGAGAGATACAGTGGAGAGAGATAAAGTACCAACCAACCAGCTCCTAGCTGTCATTTTCCATACCCCTTAGTCTGCATTCTGTAATTCAGTGCTGGGATAGAGACCTGTAAGGCAAGTGGAATTTCAAAAAGTATAATCCATACCTCCCAACTTGCTCAGTGAGAGAATAGGGGGTGTGACATATGCAAATGAGGGTGCGGCTTATGCAAATTAAGCCGAGCCCTGTTTTCGGTTGCGAATAGATGCTGTGCGCACAGCGTCTATTCTGTCAGATTGGGGGGGGCTCCCAACTGCCCCCCACCCCCGCAGCTGGACACTGCTGGACACGGGAACGTCCCCAAAAATCAGGTCGTTTCCGCGTTTATCGGGACATTCCCGCGTTTAGCGGGACAGTTGGGAGGTATGTAATCTGTGCCCTAGCAGGGAGGGATAAGCACATCGTTGAGGGGGGTTAGGATGAGGCGGCAGGAAGGGAGAGTTTGGGTTATTAGGGGGGGGGGGGGGGGGGCAGAGGGAGGGTAAGTAGGATTCCCTCCTGTAGGATGATCTATCTATCTATCTATCTATCTATCTATCTATCTATCTATCTATCTATCTATCTATCTATCTATGGGTGGTGCAATGAAAAAGATAACCAGACTTCACATTGTGTATATTTATTGAACTCGTACATATATGTATAATCATTATCCAGGGGTTCCCAAACTTTTTTGAATCACGGCACTTTAGAGTATCAAAATATTTTTGACCACATTGACCATAAATGAGGTAAAATGTAATAGGATGAGAGATTCAGAAAGTGAGAGATTTGGTAAGAAATCTCCAGTGTGATTTTGCCGTGTAAATGATTGTCGCTTTAAATAAAACCGGAGATTTCTTGCCAAATCTCTCACTCTCTGATTCTCTCATCCTCAGGGGCGGATTTAGGCATGAGGGCGCCCCTAGGCACAACAATAATGTTTACTAAGTAGGACAGTTTATAGGGGCAGTATCTGCATGTCCTATCCATTTACACTCTATTTAAGATGGAATATAATACAGTACAGTGGATATTTTGCAGTTATTGGTACATTTTGGGCTGACAGTACTATCACAGGCATCCAAGTGCCGCCCCCAAACATGTGCCGCCCCTAGGCCGGTGCCTCACGTGCCTAATGGGAAATTCGGCTCTGCTCATCCTATTACATTTTACCCATAATTTGAATTGGTTCTGGACCACCAACCGAAGGCTCCCCTGCAAATACTTTGAGGCACACAGTTTAGGAACCACTGCATTAATCAATAGTCTGGTTCCTCAGAGAACAGATAATTGTCTAAGCATTTGTTCCAATAGCGCAGCAAGACATCTATCCCGGCATAGAAGTAATCAGTGCCAAGCCCTTAAAGCCAGGACATGACTGCTTGTTGAACGTCCCTATTGGTTGTGAATCTTCAATGGTCCAAAGCCAATCAGACTTTCAATGTGGCACAAAGTGGAGGACCTGATTGGCCAGTTGGATTGCTGCCCATCTTGAATGTCTTTCCTGCCCTTATCAAAGGCAGTGCACCAACCCAAACTTGTTTCTCTGATGTGGCGTTATCACTGTAAACCTTGACCAGTCATCAATGACAAATTTTCAATGGCAAATTTTGTCCCCTACAAAAATTTGCGTGTGTGTCACACCATATATTTATTTATTAACAGTTTCTTATATAGCGCACACATATTCAGCAGCATACAGAGTATATTTGAACACTCACATCAGTCCCTGCCCCCAGTGGAGCGTACAATCTATATTCCCTACCACATGTACACGCATTCTAGGGTTAATTTGTGGGGAGCCAATTAACCTACCTGTATATTTTTGGATTGTGGGAGTAAACCAGGGTTCGTGGAAGAAACCCACGCAAGTACAGGTTTGTACAGGTACAAACTCCACACAGTTAGGGCCATGGTGGGAATTGAACCCATGACCTCAGCGCTGTGAGGCAGTAATGCTAACCATTACACCATCCATACTGCCCCATCCATGCGCGTGTATTATATTTCTAGTACAAGGAGAACACAAATGGTTTTGCCAGATCTCTTCTTCTCTCCTGTCAGGATTTGGAAATAATATTTTATTGAATGTAACAAGAGGATTTAGAAGACAGAATGCTTGGAAACAGGATTAACTGGGAATGAAGAGCAATGTTTGTCAGTGATGTACAGCTGACACTGGGCACAGAGATGCTAATCTCCAAGTCTTAAAAGAAAATGATTATGAAAAAAACGTACAATCCTATTTATGTCTTGACACAATTATAAAGCCAAAACTGTGTAATCCAAATGACCTTTTTACACATGACTGAACTGCTGCTGTCCCCCATGTACAGTATTGGCAGCCATTTTGTCGGTTGAGCAATGTTGTGGAAATGATGCCTGTCATTTCTCTTTCTACCTCATGGCTTAGTGATATCACTTATTTCAAATGACTTGTACAGCTTTCGGCAGTAAAGACACTGGAGTGTCCCTCCAGTGTCTTTACTGCGGTGGCTGGAGGGACACGTGCTGGGGTTGGAAAGACACAGGCTGGGGCTGGAGGGACACTGGTGCTGGTGTTGGAGAGGCATTGGGGCCGAAGGGACACTGGTTCTCGGATGGAGATACATTGTGGTGGCTGGAAGCGTAATGTGGGGGTTGGAAAGACACTCTTGCTAGGGCTGGAGGAACACTCTGAGGGCTGGAGAGACACTAGTGCTAGAGGTAGAGAGGCACTGGGGCTGAAGGGACATTAGCATTGGGGTGGAGAGACACTGTGGGGGCTCGAGCAACACTGCTGCTGGTGCTCAAGAGACACTGTGGGGGCTGGAGAGGCACTGGGGCTGGACGGACTTGGTGGGACACTGGGGCTGGAGAGATACTGGTTCTGAGGCTGGAGGGATACTCGGCGTGGAAGGGACACTGTGGAGGCTGGAGAGACAGAGTGAGGGCTGGGAGGATGCTGTGGGGGCTGGAGAGATGCTGGGCTGGAGAGACATGGTGGGGGCAGGGGGGACATTGATGCTGGAGCTGGAGATATACTGGTGCTGAGGCTGGAGGGATACTCGGCATGGAAGGGACACTGTGGAGGCTGGAGAGACAGAGTGAGGGCTGGGAGGACACTGATCTTGGGGCTGGAGGGACACCGGTGCTGGGGCTGGAGTGAAACCAGTACTGAGGCTGGAGGGATACTCAGCACTGAAGGGACACTATGGAGGCTGGAGAGACAGCACGAGGGCTGGAGAAACACTGTTGGGGCCTAAGAGACACTATGGGGGTTGGGGGACACTGGAGGCTGTAGGAACACTGTGAGGGCTGGAGAGACATTGTGGGGATGAAGAGACAGAAGGGATCTTGAATTGTGAGACAGATGAGAACTAGGGCTGGAGAGACAGAAGTAAGCTGGATCTGTTATCTGGTGGAACTGCTATATGACGATGACATTGGTCATGTTCCTTCGCAGACAGGCATCTCCTGGACCATGTGATCTTCTACGAGAACAGTGAATACCGACTAAAGTCCCCATCTGCCGAGGAAGGAACAATTACTTCAGAAGTTCCCCATTGCAGAGAAACCACATATAAGTAATCTTAATGGCAGTGGATAAAGTGGGGGGGGGAACGAGGTGGAACTGAGTTCCACCACCTGTAATGGTAGGTGGAACTAATTTTACATCCACCTTGGGCCTACACAGTAATTCCAACAGAAAAACACCACCCACATTAATAGATAATGCAGCCACATCCGATATCCTGTCTCTGGTTGCTCCGTGGTTCTCTTCCACCTGCAGACCACCCTCTTGCATGAGTTCCACAAACTCTCCTGGAACACCTTAAACCCTGCTTACTGGCATGTATCTGGCAGGGATGGATGGTCCATGATTTCTGAGGCTGGCCCTGATCTCATATACTGTATACTCCCTCAAAAAGGGATTTTCTCTAGCCTCAGAACTTTAAGCATTCTCTGTGAATTCACTATTTCAAGCAGCTTATCAAATTCCAGAACCAAACATATAAGCCATTCTACCTAATTACTTTTGCTCTACCCAGTTTGCACAGAACTTACATATGTTCCTTTTCTGTACACCCACTGACTCCATACCAACATTGCTGTGTGACTGTATCACAGACATACCCTCCAACTGTACCGATTTAACCGGTACAGTACCGTTTTTTAAAGGTCTGTACTGGCTAAAAACACCAGTACCGATTGTACCGGTTTCAGAGGGATTTTGGGAGTTGTAGTTCAGGACAACACCGAAAGGAAGCGTGGGGGAACGGCCGGCCTGGACTACATCTCCCAGGGTACATGGCGGGGGAACGTGGCGGGCCCGCCACTCCCCTGCTCTGGGATAGCCTCCGGTTGGGGGATGTCACAGTATAGCTGTGGGCAGACTACTAGTCCCAGCAGGTTGTGCGCAGCCAATCTGCAGTGACTGGCACAAGCCGCCGCCGCTGGGATCAAGAATGGGCGGCATGACATCACCAGCAGGGGGCCTGAAGTGCCGCAGCACGCGGGGACTAACAGCGGCCGCAGTTTTCTTTCCAGCCAGCCAGACCCCCCACAGCCGACGGAACTGTCAGAAGTATAGGGACATTCCTGCCCAGTGCCTACGCTTCTAGAACATCAGGAACCCTCAGGTAAGGACAAACTTTTAAACAAACTGGATAGTTAAAAGGTCATGACCACACCTCTTTTATCCATGACCACGCCCCTATCTATGGCCACACACCCGGTACCGTTTTGGCATCCGAGATGTTGGAGGGTATGCACAGAGACCACCAATAACCTTTTTTTATCAAATTGACTTATCCCTATAGACTGTACTCTTGTGAGCAGGGCCCTCTTACCTCTTTGTCTGCCTGTAAATCCCCAGCCTTGTTTTATTCCCAATTGTAAAGCGCAGCAGAATATTCACGGCAATGGATGCACAAGCAGGTGAGATGCTCACGAGTCCCTGTTATGGAGAGCCGAGAGTGAGACGGGTCGTTTCGGCGCGTTGGCGCTACAGATGAGCGCAGCTCCATATGTACCTATCCTTTTATAGATTGTACTTGACACTATCTCAAAGCTGATGGGTTGCAATGGACAATTTCTCCACTGGTCCACGTCTACACTCTTTATACTGCTAGACACATCTGTCCCTTTGATGATTGTGGTGTGCATACTAAAGGTGACCATACACCTACAGATTTATCTTCAGATCTGGCTGGTTGGAACTAACACCTGGTAATATCTGAATGACAGTTTGTCAGTTTTCCAGCATTTCCAAGCAAATGGTCAACTGTCATCCATGCTCTCATCCATAACCATGTTTTTGTTCCAACCAGCCAGATCTGAAGATAAATCCGTAGGTGTATGGGCAGCTTAAGAGGAATGCATGTCTAAGAAAAGTACCTTACTAAAACCGCCGTCACTGTGTGTGGGGGAAGGAGGGGAAGTGGGCGGCGTGGGGACGGGGTTGGCTGCCTGGTGGCAGCTGAGTGGCAGTGTCGGATGCCGCCGGGGCATGCAGAATAGATGCAGCAGCACCCTGCCTGCCTGCACCGTGCTGCTGCTGCGCCTATGTATTCATTCCTGCCCGGAGTGGTCTGCTGAGCATACGGGCAGAGCGGAGGAGCGAGAGACAGCACAGCACAAGTCGTCCAGTACAAGGCAGCCAGACTTCACTCGAGGTAAGTACAATAAAAGGGGGGGGGGGGCGCGAGCATACATAAAATGGGGTCTGGGCGTATAAAAACGGGGGCTGGGGGCCGCACAATCATTTTTCAATATGGTAGGGGAGGGGGGAGGGGCCCAAAGCATTTTTTGCACCTGGGCCCACGACCCTCTAGTTCCGCCACTGATCCAGGGGTTCCCAAACTTTTTTAAATCATGGCACTTTAGAGTATCAAAATATTTTTGACCACATTGACCATAAATGGGGTAAAATGTAATAGGATGAGAGATTCAGAAGTGAGAGATTTGGTAAGGAATCTCCAGTGTGATTTTGCCGTGTAAATGATTGTCGCTTTAAATAAAACCGGAGATTTCTTGCCAAATCTCTCACTCTCTGATTCTCTCATCCTATTACATTTTACCCATAATTTGAATTGGTTCTGGACCACCAACCAAAGGCTCCTCTGCAAATACTTTGAGGCACACAGTTTAGGAACCACTGCATTAATCAATAGTCTGGTTCCTCAGAGAACAGATAATTGTCTAAGCATTTGTTCCAATAGCACAGCAAGGCATCTATCCCAGCATAGAAGTAATCAGTGCCAAGCCCTTGAAGCCAGGACATGACTGCTTGTTGAACATCCCTATTGGTTGTGAATCTTCAATGGTCCAAAGCCAATCAGACTTTCAATGTGGCACAAAGTGGAGGACCTGATTGGCCAGTTGGATTGCTGCCCATCTTGAATGTCTTTCCTGCCCTTATCAAAGGCAGTGCACCAACCCAAACTTGTTTATCTGATGTGGCGTTATCACTGTAAACCTTGACCAGTCATCAATGACAAATTTTCAATGGCAAATTTTGTCCCCTACAAAAATTTGCGTGTGCTTCACACCATATATTTATTTATTAACAGTTTCTTATATAGCGCACACATATTCAGCAGCATACAGAGTATATTTGAACACTCACATCAGTCCCTGCCCCCAGTGGAGCGTACAATCTATATTCCCTACCACATGTACACGCATTCTAGGGTTAATTTGTGGGGAGCCAATTAACCTACCTGTATATTTTTGGATTGTGGGAGTAAACCGGGGTACGTGGAAAAAACCCACGCAAGTACAGGTTTGTACAGGTACAAACTCCACACAGTTAGGGCCATGGTGGGAATTGAACCCATGACCTCAGCGCTGTGAGGCAGTAATGCTAACCATTACACCATCCGTGCTGCCCCATCCATGCGCGTGTATTATATTTCTAGTACAAGGAGAACACAAATGGTTTTGCCAGATCTCTTCTTCTCTCCTGTCAGGATTTGGAAATAATATTTTATTGAATGTAACAAGAGGATTTAGAAGACAGAATGCTTGGAAACAGGATTAACTGGGAATGAAGAGCAATGTTTGTCAGTGATGTACAGCTGACACTGGGCACAGAGATGCTAATCTCCAAGTCTTAAAAGAAAATGATTATGAAAAAAACGTACAATCCTATTTATGTCTTGACACAATTATAAAGCCAAAACTGTGTAATCCAAATGACCTTTTTACACATGACTGAGCTGCTGCTGTCCCCCATGCACAGTATTGGCAGCCATTTTGTCGGTTCAGCAATGTTGTGGAAATGATGCCTGTCATTTCTCTTTCTACCTCATGGCTTAGTGATATCACTTATTTCAAATGACTTGTACAGCTTTCGGCAGTAAAGACACTGGAGTGTCCCTCCAGTGTCTTTACTGTGGTGGCTGGAGGGACATGTGCTGGGGTTGGAAAGACACAGGCTGGGGTTGGAGGGAAACTGGCGCTGGATTTGGAGAGGCACTGGGGCTGTAGGGACAAATGTGGGGGCTGGAGGGACACTGGTGCTGGTGTTGAAGAGGCATTGGGGCCGAAGGGACACTGGTTCTCGGATGGAGATACATTGTGGTGGCTGGAAGCGTAATGTGGGGGTTGGAAAGACACTCTTGCTAGGGCTGGAGGAACACTCTGAGGGCTGGAGAGACACTAGTGCTAGAGGTAGAGAAGCATTGGGGCTGAAGGGACATTAGCATCTGGGTGGAGAGACACTGTGGGGGCTCAAGCAACACTGCTGCTGGTGCTCAAGAGACACTGTGGGGGCTGGAGAGGCGCTGGGGCTAGACGGACTTGGTGGGACACTGGGGCTGGAGAGATACTGGTTCTGAGGCTGGAGGGATACTCGGCGTGGAAGGGACACTGTGGAGGCTGGAGAGACAGAGTGAGGGCTGGGAGGATGCTGTGGGGGCTGGAGAGATGCTGGGCTGGAGAGACATGGTGGGGGCAGGGGGGACATTGATGCTGGAGCTGGAGATATACTGGTGCTGAGTCTGGAGGGATACTCGGCATGGAAGGGACACTGTGGAGGCTAGAGAGACAGAGTGAGGGCTGGGAGGACACTGATCTTGGGGCTGGAGGGACACCGGTGCTGGGGCTGGAGTGAAACCAGTACTGAGGCTGGAGGGATACTCAGCACTGAAGGGACACTATGGAGGCTGGAGAGACAGCACGAGGGCTGGAGAAACACTGTTGGGGCCAAAGAGACACTATGGGGGCTGGGGGACACTGGAGGCTGTAGGAACACTACAGAGAGACATTGTGGGGATGAAGAGACAGAAGGGATCTTGAATTGTGAGACAGATGAGAACTAGGGCTGGAGAGACAGAAGTAAGCTGGATCTATTATCTGGTGGAACTGCTATATGACGATGACATTGGTCATGTTCCTTCGCAGACAGGCATCTCCTGGACCATGTGATCTTCTACGAGAACAGTGGATACCGACTAAAGTCCCCATCTGCCGAGGAAGGAACAATTACTTCAGAAGTTCCCCATTGCAGAGAAACCACATATAAGTAATCTTAATGGCAGTGGTTAAAGTGGGGGGAACGAGGTGGAACTGAGTTCCACCACCTGTAATGGTAGGTGGAACTAATTTTACATCCACCTTGGGCCTACACAGTAATTCCAACAGAAAAACACCACCCACATTAATAGATAATGCAGCCACATCCGATATCCTAAGTCTCTGGTTGCTCCGTGGTTCTCTTCCACCTGCAGACCACCCTCTTGCATGAGTTCCACAAACTCTCCTGGAACACCTTAAACCCTGCTTAGTGGCATGTATCTGGCAGGGATGGATGGTCCATGATTTCTGTGGCTGGCCCTGATCTCATATACTGTATACTCCCTCAAAAAGGGATTTTCTCTAGCCTCAGAACTTTAAGCATTCTCTGTGAATTCACTATTTCAAGCAGCTTATCAAATTCCAGAACCAAACATATAAGCCATTCTACCTAATTACTTTTGTTCTACGCAGTTTGCACAGAACTTACATATGTTCCTTTTCTGTACACCCCCTGACTCCATACCAACATTGCAGTGTGACTGGATCACAGACATACCCTCCAACTGTACCGATTTAACCGGTACAGTGCCGTTTTTTAAAGGTCTGTTCTGGCTAAAAACACCAGTACCGATTGTATCGGTTTCAGAGGGATTATGGGAGTTGTAGTTCAGGACAACACCGAAAGGGAGCGTGGGGGAGCGGCCGGCCTGGACTACATCTCCCAGGGTACATGGCGGGGGAACGCGGCGGGCCCGCCACTCCCCTGCTCTGGGATAGCCTCCGGTTGGGGGATGTCACAGTATAGCTGTGGGCAGACTACTAGTCCCAGCAGGTTGTGCGCAGCCAATCTGCAGTGACTGGCACAAGCCGCCGCCGCTGGGATCAAGAATGGGCGGCATGACATCACCAGCACGCGGGGACTAACAGCGGCCGCAGTTTTTTTTCCAGCCAGCCAGACCCCGCACAGCCGACGGGACTGTCAGAAGTATAGGGACATTCCTGCCCAGTGCCTACACTTCTAGAACATCAGGAACCCTCAGGTAGGGACAAACTTTTAAACAAACTGGATAGTTAAAAGGTCATGACCACACCTCTTTTATCCATGACCACGCCCCTATCTATGGCCACACCCCCTGTACCGTTTTGGCATCCGAGATGTTGGAGGGTATGCACAGAGACCACCAATAACCTTTTTTATCAAATTGACTTATCCCTATAGACTGTACTCTTGTGAGCAGGGCCCTCTTACCTCTTTGTCTGCCTGTAAATCCCCAGCCTTGTTTTATTCCCAATTGTAAAGCGCAGGAGAATATTCACGGCAATGGATGCACAAGCAGGTGAGATACTCACGAGTCCCTTTTTTGGAGAGCTGAGAGTGAGACGGGTCGTTTCGGTGCGTTGGCGCTACAGATGAGCGCAGCTCCATATGTACCTATCCTTTTATAGAATGTACTTGACACTATCTCAAAGCTGATGGGTTGCAATGGACAATTTCTCCACTGGTCCACGTCTACACTCTTTATACTGCTAGACACATCTGTCCCTTTGATGATTGTGGTGTGCATACTAAAGGTGACCATACACCTACAGATTTATCTTCAGATCTGGCTGGTTGGAACTATCACCTGGTAATATCTGAATGACAGTTTGTCAGTTTTCCAGCATTTCCAAACAAATGGTCAACTGTCATTTGCTCTCATCCATTACCATGTTTTTGTTCCAACAAGCCAGATCTGAAGATAAATCTGTAGGTGTATGGGCAGCTTAAGAGGAATGCATGTCTAAGAAAAGAACCTTAGTAATATGCTTATAATCAAGGGACTATAGATAATTATATAATCCAGGCAAGTAAGGCGAGGCATAAGTAGCAAAGTTAAAGTGCAAGTTTTAGAAATGACATCTAATTACAAGCTAAAGTCCCATCATTTTCTAAGGTTATAAATATAAATGTCCCCGGACAATTAATGTGCATTAAAAAGTATTGGCCTATGAATCACTGTGAAGACTTTTGCAGCAGAAATTAAGCATTGTAGTTTCCTGAAGCTGTGGAATATAATTGGGGCAGTGTTTGTCACATGATAGCAACGTACATGCTTAGGGTCAGAGTTCAAAGGGCAGATAACCACACAGCAATTAGGGTCATGCAAATGCTGCGGATCAAATTGATCTATGTAAGCTAGAAAAGTAGTTTTGCCACTCTGAATTGTTTTATTTATGCAAATTTGCCAGGTTTTTGATTAGCTAATTTAAGAAAAATACATCTTTTTATAGTACTTTTAATCGTTTTTTTGTGAATTCCCACCTTGGAAATGAATATGCTTGCTGTACGGATCGATGTATACTGCTGCAAATCTATTTGCAGATGTATGTTCAAAACCATTCGGAAGCCGCTCAACATAGAATGATTTCCCCATTGGTCACCAGTCATCACAGGCTCTGTACTTACTCGGCAGCTGTGATGAAATCAGCCCGATCAAGGCTGGAGCTGACATCACACACTCTTCCCTAAAACGCTTGGGGACGCCTGCGATTTCCCTAGTCACGCCTGCGTTTTCCCTAGTCACGCCTGCGATTTCCCTAGTCACGCCTGCGTTTTCCCTAGTCACGCCTGCGTTTTCCCTAGTCACGCCTGCGATTTCCCTAGTCACGCCTGCGATTTCCCTAGTCACGCCTGCGATTTCCCTAGTCACGCCTGCGATTTCCCTAGTCACGCCTGCGTTTTCCCTAGTCACGCCTGCGTTTTCCCTAGTCACGCCTGCGTTTTCCCTAGCCACGCCTACGTTTTCCCAAGCCACGCCTACGTTTTCCCTAGCCACGCCTTCGTTTTCCCTAGCCACGCCTTCGTTTTCCCTAGCCACGCCTGTGTTTTCCCTAGCCACGCCTTCGTTTTCCCTAGCCACGCCTGTGTTTTCCCTAGCCACGCCTGCGTTTTCCCTAGTCACGCCTGCATTTTCCCTAGCCACGCCTACGTTTTCCCTAGCCACGCCTACGTTTTCCCTAGCCACGCCTGTGTTTTCCCTAGCCACGCCTGTGTTTTCCCTAGCCACGCCTGCGTTTTCCCTAGCCACGCCTGCGTTTTCCCTAGTCACGCCTGCGTTTTCCCTAGTCACGCCTGCGTTTTCCCTAGTCACGCCTGCGTTTTCCCTAGTCACGCCTGCGTTTTCCCTAGTCACGCCTGCATTTTCCCTAGCCACGCCTGTGTTTTCCCTAGTCACGCCTGCGTTTTCCCTAGCCACGCCTACGTTTTCCCTAGCCACGCCTGTGTTTTCCCTAGCCACGCCTGTGTTTTCCCTAGCCACGCCTGTGTTTTCCCTAGCTACTCCTGCGTTTTCCCTAGCCACGCCTGTGTTTTCCCTAGCTACTCCTGCGTTTTCCCTAGCCACGCCTACGTTTTCCCTAGTCACGCCTTAAACGGACAGTTACTATCCCCTGATGCCGGCTTCCGGTCAATCACCTTGCAAACGGCTAGGGAAGAAAAAAAGGTAGCAGGATTTCATCGCAGGATGGCGTTGCACACTCACATTGCGGCACATACCCATGCGCAGTGTCCACCCTGAATTCAGCCATCTCCGGCCAGAACAGACTGTCTCTAGACTGACTGTTATTTGGGAAAGAAAGAAATAATAATTTGATGGTTGCTCCCATGCGGCCACATGCGAGCCGATGTGTAAGAAAACGCATCCACTCAATGCTAGTGAGGGGATTTACGTTCGGTGGGCCGGCATGCTGCGCACGAATACATGCAGCTTCGCGAGCAGGGCTGAATCAGGCACTGAGACCATAGTTACAGAGACTGACCAGGGAGAAGCAGTCCGTTAACCCTTCCTACTCTGGTCCAGGGTAACTGAGTATCACTCGGATTTCTATCACCAGTATAACGAGCTGCAGTAGTCAATGTTCTGTCCTCAGCGTCTTGGCTTCTGTACACATGCATGAATTACGGGAAACCTGTGCAGTGAAGAAATGGACCGTGAGATTGCTCCGTGGGACATGAACCTATTAAAGATGGATGTATTTGTGCTAGTGCTATCTGTTGTTCTGCTGCACAGATGATCTATACTGAGTATGGCCAACGTTAATGAGGACAGATGTAACCCCCAGTAAACTAGGGGTTAACAAGGACCCCTTCACACGCCATCACAAACCCTGACAGGGTTAAATATTGCGAGGAGCAGCAGGTGATTGACAGGCCAGTTCCGTCAATGATAGGAGGTTGTGGCCGGAAGGAAGGAGGGCTAAAAGAAAGAAGAGGAGACTCACGGGAGAGGAGCCAGCGTGCAGGAGCGGAGGAAAGAAGAAGCAGCATGTGCCGCAGAGGAGAGACTGCGGCGCGGTGTGGAGAAGCCGGGCGAGTACAGAAGAAGGCGCCGGGAGCACAGAGCGGCGGCGGAGAGGTGACGTCAGGGCGCGCGAGTCAGGCAGAGTAAAGCCGGAGCGCGTCCCTGACCCCCGCCGACCTCAGCAGGCAGCAGCCGCGCAGGGCACCCGATCGAGGGAGGAGACAGGAGCCGGCGCGAGACAGTGACCCCCGCCGACCCCTGATCCCCAGAGAGCCGGCAGGAGAATCGGCCGCACCGCAGCAGCACAGGCTGAATAGCAGCCCACAGAAGCAGCCCACAACCGCAGTAGGGGGTGAGAGGGCAACAGGGAGAAGTGGCTGAGACAGAAGCAGCCCGCCCCCCCCCCCTCTCTCTCGTGGTGACATCCGTGGCAGGGTCCGAAGCAGCAGTGACAGCCCAGCAGTACAGAGCCCAGCAGTAGGAGATCCAGCATCTGCCGGCCATCCTGTGGAGTTGAGTGTGGCAACGCCTGGCGCCCACACTAGCCTTCCCTGGAGGGTACACAGCACCGGCGAAGACCTATCGATTCCCAGCTGGAGCTGGCACCATACCCCAGGTACTCTAAGTCCTGCCCCTCGAGGCCCTCCTTTCTAGGCCTTTCCCATTCCCCGGGACTACCGTTGGAAGTCACCCCTGGGAGTCGAGCTTCTAAAACCCCTGTATAGTGGGAGACCAGTCACCAGGAGTTTCCTAGTTAAGAGGATTACAGTTTACAGAGTAACAGTGCCACCCGGTGGACAGAGTGGAACCAATCCCGGTTACTGAGTAATTTCGTCCGTGAACTGAGGCCCTGTGCACGGGCCCTTGCGGGACTTGCCGGCTTAGACTATAGAGTGTACCCGGGTACTTAGATTTGGTTATATTGTGATGTTATGCTTAATTTCTCAAGGCATGCTTAGCGTAATATGGTGTGTAGCAATGTTCATTCATATTCGGTGGTACTACTGCGTTCAAGCGTAAGTGATTGTATCTAGCCAGGCCGTGGCATATCTGGTCTGGCCTAGTACGTGGCAGTATTAGTTCTTTCAAACCGCAGTGATACCACGAATATCGAATGACCCAGGGTTACCGGTAACCTCATTACCTTGTTATCGTATGTTACGTCTGCACGTATATTGTTGAATTCATTGTTGAGGTATATGAATACTGTGAATTGCATTGTACTTATGGTATTGTGATACTGTTGAACTACTGTCGCTGACGTTTCTAGTGGCCGTCCTAAGAATAAAAGGTCAACGTTGTTTTTGTGTCGACTGGTCTGTATCTACCATCCTACCGAAGAGAGAAGACTCCTGACCGCACACGAGAAGACTGGAGAGGTGGACCCCTACGTTGTCAAGTAAGGTAATCCCTTCTCCGGTGCCTACAACTTTCGTGGCGTCACGAACAGGATCCGGTCAACTAGGAGTATAATCCAATCCAAGGATGGAAGTACCCCAGGCCAAGGACGGACAGCCACCCACTGTACCCCCCAACGGCGAACAACAGGCTGCCCCGCTATTGGCAGCACCTGCTCCAGCAGCGACTCCTCATGCCCCCATCACATTACCGTACTATTTCGGAGCCCCATGGATGCTTATCTACAGTGGGGACTCCAGCAAGGCACCGTGTGCCACGTTCACTGCCTTCAGGAACAGGCTCAAGTCAATGTATCGCCTCTCCACCCTGAGCGAAGAACAGAAGGTCGAGATTCTGATAGGCCAATTAACAGGTTCCGCCCTCCGTGAGGTCGAATCTTGGTCGGACGACAAGAAGACAGAGGCTGATGAGATTCTGAGGCGATTAGCCACGATATTCGAGGCCACCACCCTCCCTGAGCTGAAGACAAAGCTGTACGGCCGAAAACAACGGCCAGGCGAGACTCTCCGAGATTTTGCCCTGAGTCTACAGGCGACCCTGAAGCTCATACAAGAGGCCGATAAAGATGAAATTCGCAACAGCGACGAAGCCCTTACCATACAGTTTGTGGAAGGAGCATCGAACCCCAACATTAAGACCCAGTTACGGCTCCTGAAGATGCAAATGCCGGGTAAACCCTTCGCTGACTTTAAAGACACCGCCATCCTCACGATCGGGAACCACGCCGGCCGAGAGGTGGAGTATCCGGAGATGGGGGGGTTTCAAGGACCTGTGACTACGAGCCCCGAACAAACCAGACAGCCGCAGGACCGGGCCGTGCAGAATAGCCAACAGCCATCGGGAGATTCAGGTCAGTCCCTCCAGCGCCAGGTAGAAGACCTAGCCCTCGGGATGGCCGCAATGCAGCGAGAAATGCGCCAGATAGCGCATCAAACCGCGCCAAACGGCGAAGGAGCCAGACGGAAGAAAGAGCGACAGCAGTCGAACCAGAGCCGCTGGGACCCACCTCAGGAATATGGACGAAGAGCGACCGACCGATTTGACCATCAGGGCCAAAACTCGGGGAGAAGAGGAAGAATAGGTCCAGAGGAAGACGGGCAGACCTACTATGGCAGACAGTGCCATGTAAGTGTTGGCAAATTATCTTCCAGGTTGGACAGTGACCCTCCCGTTGGCATGAACAGGCGAGGGAAGGTTATCTGGTTCCACGTGCAACGTGGATATGGGTTCGTCGAGTGTATGGATCCAAAGCGGGACATTTTCGTCCACTACACTGCCATCCAGAAGAGCGACCCAAGAAAATTATTCCGAAGCCTCGACGCTGGAGAGATGGTGGAGTTTGACGTCGTCCGGGGCGAAAAGGGTCTCCAAGCAGTAAACGTCACTGGCCCTGGTGGTACTCCTGTTCGAGGCAGCAGATATGCGTCAAGAAACAAGTGGTATGTGAGTCGCCCACGTCACCGCAGCCATCCACAAGACCAGCCTCAGGGGAATAGTATGCACCCCAGGAAAACAGAAAGCGTGGCAGGAAACACAAAGGAGAGGCCGTATGTATGTAGCCAGCGGTACTCTCATGCCCGAGTGCAGAATGAGCTGATGGAAGAGGACCCGTCACAAAATGAAGTACAACCCAAATGGAAGACCCACCCTTATATGGCCACTAAGAGCCCGATGTCGACAACCGGGAGCTACCCGATTGGAGATCCAGATGGAACCAGACAGCAGCGGATCCACCACAACCATCATAGGTCATACCCCAACCGAACCCAGTTGCCCCTCGAGTCAAGCAGCAAAGGGAACGATTATGACGGCAAGAATTTCATCCTGAACATGTTGCAGAGCACGGTGGAGCTGTCGTCACATGTGGGGTGGTCAACGTTCCTCCCAACAGGGGTGCCGCCTTTGCAATAAAGAGCGTAGTGTCGCTTATATAAATGTAATTGAATTGTGTAATATCTCATGTAATTGAATGTTTCGCACCATGTTCATTTATTGATGATGTTGATGACACTGTTAATAACCTTTGTGATGTCCTGCCTCTTAGTAGATTATATCTGGATTCGTTGAGTGGACTTTGTGTTCCGGAAATCTATGACTGTCCCAGACTTGTATTTATGTTGGTAGGCGCGAGGACACGCCCACAAAAAAGTATGGGCGGATGTAACCCCCAGTAAACTAGGGGTTAACAAGGACCCCTTCACACGCCATCACAAACCCTGACAGGGTTAAATATTGCGAGGAGCAGCAGGTGATTGACAGGCCAGTTCCGTCAATGATAGGAGGTTGTGGCCGGAAGGAAGGAGGGCTAAAAGAAAGAAGAGGAGACTCACGGGAGAGGAGCCAGCGTGCAGGAGCGGAGGAAAGAAGAAGCAGCATGTGCCGCAGAGGAGAGACTGCGGCGCGGTGTGGAGAAGCCGGGCGAGTACAGAAGAAGGCGCCGGGAGCACAGAGCGGCGGCGGAGAGGTGACGTCAGGGCGCGCGAGTCAGGCAGAGTAAAGCCGGAGCGCGTCCCTGACCCCCGCCGACCTCAGCAGGCAGCAGCCGCGCAGGGCACCCGATCGAGGGAGGAGACAGGAGCCGGCGCGAGACAGTGACCCCCGCCGACCCCTGATCCCCAGAGAGCCGGCAGGAGAATCGGCCGCACCGCAGCAGCACAGGCTGAATAGCAGCCCACAGAAGCAGCCCACAACCGCAGTAGGGGGTGAGAGGGCAACAGGGAGAAGTGGCTGAGACAGAAGCAGCCCGCCCCCCCCCCCTCTCTCTCGTGGTGACATCCGTGGCAGGGTCCGAAGCAGCAGTGACAGCCCAGCAGTACAGAGCCCAGCAGTAGGAGATCCAGCATCTGCCGGCCATCCTGTGGAGTTGAGTGTGGCAACGCCTGGCGCCCACACTAGCCTTCCCTGGAGGGTACACAGCACCGGCGAAGACCTATCGATTCCCAGCTGGAGCTGGCACCATACCCCAGGTACTCTAAGTCCTGCCCCTCGAGGCCCTCCTTTCTAGGCCTTTCCCATTCCCCGGGACTACCGTTGGAAGTCACCCCTGGGAGTCGAGCTTCTAAAACCCCTGTATAGTGGGAGACCAGTCACCAGGAGTTTCCTAGTTAAGAGGATTACAGTTTACAGAGTAACAGTGCCACCCGGTGGACAGAGTGGAACCAATCCCGGTTACTGAGTAATTTCGTCCGTGAACTGAGGCCCTGTGCACGGGCCCTTGCGGGACTTGCCGGCTTAGACTATAGAGTGTACCCGGGTACTTAGATTTGGTTATATTGTGATGTTATGCTTAATTTCTCAAGGCATGCTTAGCGTAATATGGTGTGTAGCAATGTTCATTCATATTCGGTGGTACTACTGCGTTCAAGCGTAAGTGATTGTATCTAGCCAGGCCGTGGCATATCTGGTCTGGCCTAGTACGTGGCAGTATTAGTTCTTTCAAACCGCAGTGATACCACGAATATCGAATGACCCAGGGTTACCGGTAACCTCATTACCTTGTTATCGTATGTTACGTCTGCACGTATATTGTTGAATTCATTGTTGAGGTATATGAATACTGTGAATTGCATTGTACTTATGGTATTGTGATACTGTTGAACTACTGTCGCTGACGTTTCTAGTGGCCGTCCTAAGAATAAAAGGTCAACGTTGTTTTTGTGTCGACTGGTCTGTATCTACCATCCTACCGAAGAGAGAAGACTCCTGACCGCACACGAGAAGACTGGAGAGGTGGACCCCTACGTTGTCAAGTAAGGTAATCCCTTCTCCGGTGCCTACACAATGCATTATGTAGTGACGCAATGCCATTACATCCTCAGTGATGTGTCTAGAACATTTGTTGTTACATTTCTGTCGTTATAACTGTGATTATGACAAATTTGCATTCCGTGGCAGAACTTGTGGGTTGTTGGCCCAGGTGCAAATATATAAATTGGGTCCCCCCTCCTCATAGGCAAATGCAGGGGGGGTGGGGTTTGCTGGCTGCCTGGAAAACCCCCTCCTCTTTACAAGTGCCTACCGTAGAGGGGAGATGGCTGTGGGGCCCTATTCAATGCTGTCTTCCCCGACAGCATTGAACAGGGGATCTCGGCAGAACGAGCCCGACTTCACAAGCAGATGGGCCGGGAATTAACGAGCTTCCGGCTGTAGCTTGCCCCTTCCCGGCCGCAGCTCATGGCCACGCCCCCTTCTCGTCCCACTGCAGGTTAATCCTACCTGCAAATTCTCAGTCAAGCAGACCGAGAATTGGTGGGCGTTCCTCTGCTGCCAGCCCCTGCCCGCTTCCCTCCCTCCCCTACCCACGGGAACGCCTCTGCTGGGGCGGGATGTACTAAAGGGAAAATGCGGTAAAACCCCTGTTTTACCGCATTTTCCTATGTATCATCACCGGTTCGCCCCGTTTTCGCTGGCCAGGGTATCGCCACCCAGAGGGTGGCGATACTCTATAGAAGCCTATGGGCTTCTTTCGCCGCCCGCCGTACGCCGTCCGGGCGCCGCCCCCCCTCCCGTCCTCCTTTAACCTCCTCCTCCCCCTGGTGTGACAGCCGGGAGGACATCCGGCTTCAGGGGGGAGGAGGAGACGCAGGGGGACGCTGGCAGCTGCCGGGTGGTGACGGAGACCCCCGCAGCCCACATCACAGGTATCGCGGGGGTCTCCGTTACCCGCAGCCCGATGCTGGCCGCATATGTTAGTACATATGCGGTAGCATCGCGGCGGCTGCCGTGCGAAGGGCGGGGATGTATGTTGATACATCCCGCCCCTAGTGTGATACTCTCCGAGGGGGTTCACACGGGGGGGTCTGCACATGTGCATATTCGCACATGTTCACCAATTTGGTCCCGTCCAAATGGATCTGAATTAGGCCCAATATACAATGTGAGTCCCCAGCTCCTCCTACTAGGATGACGGGAGACCGCCCCCTTTTACATGGTGCCTATCTAAGGGAATCTATGCTCTGTACATAATTACTTTGATGTGCAATCATTATATTGGACAGTACTTAGAAGCAATCAGAGATAGGAGATTATTATTGGTCCAGTATCAAAATTGGATATACTGTCAATTGTGTGTGATTAATTAAAGTAGTGTGGTCATAGGAATGTGCTACACATTTGATTAGGGGTGTGTCTATCACCACCTACTGGGCGTTTCTATCACCACCTATTGGGCGTGTCTAACACCACCCATTGGGTGTGTCTAACACCACCAATTAGGCGTGTCTACCATCATCTATTGGCACTCGCTACAATATAAAACATCTCTCAGCCACACCACAATCTCCTGCCTATTTCAGTATTAGTCTTATAATTACTCTACAGTAAAGTCAAAAACATATATAGATGACACAGGTATGTAGTGATATGACAATGGTTTAGTACAACTAATAATGCAAAACACACATGCAAGCTATGATTGGCTTATGAGCCGATGCCGCATTTTAAATGGTTGATGGCCACCGGAGGCCCTGTAGCTGAAGCCTCGTAGCGGCAGGGAGGTGTTCAGTAGAGTGTGTACACCTAACCCCAAATTTGCGCACACCTATTAGTGCGGTGCCTGTTCTGTGTCTTATTGAGGACATGCTCCAATGCTAAGGAGATTTTTATGCTTTTCTGATTATTTGATTATCAAACACCAAGAATCATATTTAATGTTATGTATTTAGTTTACATTAGATATCTTTTTTATCCTAGAAAGCATGTTTTGAATTATGTTTCGATATATGTTACCTAGCAACAATATTTTATACTAGGTGGCCCGTGAGAAAATTTTGCATGCGAATGGCCCAAAAGTCAACTTTTAACTTCAATTTTTAAACAATACAACGTGTAATTTAACAATTCATCAGAAGCGGAGAATTTAATCTTTTATATGGTACCTCATTTATCGATTCTGCCAAAAGTACGAAGGGAGAAAAAAGGAATCGTCACAAAATATCACCTTCTAGAAATAATATATATGATAGTTAAGAAGTAAAAGTTAAGTTTTAACATTGACATAAACTATATGTTGTACAAAAGTGCCTCCGCAAAAGAATTCCCCTTTTCACAGGTGATTGTGATTTGCAATGAACAGTTTGTTTCTGGGTAGGAACCTAGGCCTTTGGCTGTGGTAGGAGGAGAAACATTTACAATCTGTAGCTAGGGATGGCCATTGGTGCAGTCACCATTGATGGTTGCAGTCGATGGCGATTTTGCACCCAGCCATCGATAGTCATAAACTATGTAGTCATAAACTATGTGATGGATAACCATCCATAGTTTTATCTATCGAAGGTTATCCATTATATTTGGCTGAATGGCCTGAGGACCGATGAAAATGTGGGAGGGGCTTCCAAGTGTCAGGGGCGGAGCTATGATCCATGTCCCGGCACATTGAAAAAAAAAAAAGGAACATCAGTTTTCCTTTGCCATCGATGTAGGGAAACCATCTGGTTCTCCCACATCAATAGCAAAAATAATGAACATCGACCATAAACCATCAATGATTTTAAATCGTAGAGGGTCGAAGGCCATCCCAATCTGTAGCCAATCAAAGAAACAAAATGGATAGGGGTACGGTGTCATGCCTAGAAACCAGAGCATCAGCAAAGACACACCCACTCAGTCAAATCCATTTTTTAATTATGCCCCACCCCTTTATGTGACAGCAAACTGAGATTGAGGGATTGAAATTTGGGTAACTAGTTGTATGGAAACGTGTGCCTCCGATTGAACTGGGTGCCTTATTCATTTACGTATGCAACGCTGATGTCACATAACTGCACTGGGCATGCGCCATTATACCTTTGTGGTATCCCTCGAATCAATGATCTAAACACAGGGTGAGAAGAAGGGACAATTGTCAAAGGTCAAAAAAGATCAAAGGCATGTAATGGTTTTTTGTTTTTGTTTTTTTTTCTTGGGGGGGGGGGGGGAGGATATAAATACCTCCAGCTGCGCAGAGAAACAGTGGGCCTTATTCTAGTTCATTCTTTCTGACAAAATCCTTCTCAGATGGACAAGTGCACTGCAGGGGGGCAGATGTAACATGTGCAGAGAGAATTAGATTTGGGTGAGTTATTTTGTTTCTGTGCAGGGTAAATACTGACTGCTTTATTTTTACACTGCAATATGGATCTCACTTTGAAGTAAAACTCCACCCAAATCTAATTATCTCTGCACAAGTAACATCTGCCCCACCTGCAGTGCACATGGTTTTGCCCATCTAAGAAGGAATTTGTCAGAAAGAATGAACTAGAATAAGGCCCAAAGTGCTGGAGGCGCTACTACCGTGTCCAGTCTCCAGAGATACACTCACGGGGCTGATGGTCCTGGTTATTGCATCCATGCTACATAAGTGTATGCAGCTGCGGGATTGATATGAAATCCTGGCGGTCGGAATCCCGGCGTTCAAAATCCCAACGCCGAAATCCCGACATGGGGAGGAAGTGGATCGCATCCCCCTCTCCCCCTTGCGGGCTCACTGCGCTCGCCACGCAGTGGGCCCGGTGCCTCACTGCACTCGGCACACTAATTTATTCTCCCTCTGTGGGTGTCGTGGACACCCACGGAGGGAGAAAGTGTTGAGATTTCGGCGGACCGGATTCTGGCGTCGGGATTTTGAACGCCGGGATTCCGACTGCCGGTATTTGAACGGCATCCCGCAGCTGCTGGGGACATTGCATTGGCTCCTGTGAATGTCTCCAGTCTTGTCTGGGTCGCAGATATACATGTGCCGATTAGCGTTGGTGGAAGTGCGAACAAAGATGAGTGGGAAAGTTCATGCATCCTCTGTAATAATGATGCTGCTCACTGATCATCTTTTTGATAGAAATAAATGTGCATTACTTGTTTTAGTTGTGCTTTTTTTTTGGGATGAGTCCAGTAAAATCTTTAAATTGGTTGCAATTAATTGCTAATGTTCACATTCCTTAAAATGCAGGTGTAACTGGTGACACCTTACCGTATATTAGCAGTAATGATGCTTTGTCAAGCAGAGAAATTGGTCCAGTATCATATATATGAGTGATTAAGGATAGCAGACAGTGGTGTAACAATCACGCCACAGATCCTACCTTGGCTCGGGGAAGCCAGCGCTGGCAGGTTCTGAGGGACACGCTTAAAAAAAAGGCCGCCGTAAAGTTATGAGCAGCAGGGTCTGCTGGCAGTGCGAGTCAGCGGTCCGCATCCTGAGAGCCAAGAGTCCCTCCAGTTCCATGCTACACCGCTGATGCAACGCTATTTGGCCAACTGTTGCAGGGCATGCTGGGATGTGTAGTTTAACAACAGTTGGAGTGCCACGATTCTCCATCATTGATCTAGCCTCTATATACCGCGCATCGATAAAGCTCTGTCACTGTGATGGGGCTTTTCATGACAAATACCCCGATCATGTGCTGCGTATGCGCTGCTACTACCGCCGCTGGCACCTAGATTCCATTGCAAATGCAATCAATGATAAATGTGCCCATACGATCCCATACGTTCCCATACGATGCGCATATGTAGGACATGTGGGACATGGAGAGGGATCCCCTTGGATCCCTTTCTAGTAGGTCTGCGGTAAGAAGCATATCTCGTGAGAATGTAAGCTCTCATGAGCAGGGCCCTCTCTCCCCATGGGTTTATTCTTGGAATATATCCCTGCCACCCCTATAATTGCGTCAGTGTCCTGTCCCCTGATGGAACTGTCCTTATTTACCATGTACTCGTCCTAAATGGCCTTTTACTGTAAGTTGTTATTTTCTTGTTTTTCGCTCATCTATGTACTGTCAGGCGCCGCAGAACCCTTGTGGCGCCTTATAAAAAAATGGAAATAATAATATTCTAGATTGCAATCAGGAGATTGCAATCTAGTTGCCATGACTTAGTCACCACATGAAATAGACAGGGCTAAGTTTGACAGGGTTGGAAGGTCGACACAAGCATTAGGTCGACAATGGCTAGGTCAACATTTAAAAGTTTGACATGAGTTTTTCACTTTTTTGTTTTCAGCTGACATGTGCCGACAGGCGATATTCCATGCCCTACCATCCACTAGGACGCGGAGGGAGAACAGAATAGTGTGCCGAGCGTAGCGAGCCATGCGAGGGGACGCGGTACACTTTGAAAAAAAACCCTGTAAAAACAGTGATGTCTACCTTTTGACTGTTGACCTGGCCATTGTCGTCCTAATGCTTGTACTGACCTCCCAACCCTGTCGGCCTTTAGCCATGTCAGCCTACAGTATTTCATGTCTCGACCTAAGCCATGTTGAAATTCTGTGGTCGATCCAATATATGTCAATCTACTATGTGTCAACCCAATGACCCATTCCCATGCAGAATACAGTCAAACCTCAAAACGCAGATGTTTGGGAGGAGTGACTGCATGTTTGAGGACTGACATAAGTCCTTAATGAATGTCAGTCTCCATTTGTATCACAGCAGACTCAATTTTCTAACTTTATATTAGTGTATTAAATAATAATATTATTAATAATAATGATGATAATAATAAATATTCTAGATTGATATTGTTATCTACAGTGGTGTATGGCCAACATATCACATCATGACTATGTGCCTGACACTAGCCACTGTATGGAGAGCGTGCCGGGCACACCCAGATGTGGGAGAAGAGATATATTATAATCATACTGCAGGAGACTCCCTGATATAGCAGCAATCTCCCATTCTCCCTCATTAGCCTAGCAATCTCCCTCATGTCACCTAGCCCACATTACACTGTTACATTTTTTGGGAAAAAAGGAATGACAGACAGATACATTTACATTGAATCATCAGAACCATTTCCCGGCACTTTACCAAGTATAGTAGCTCCTACTACTACTGGGGCTCATCTACATTTGTATATAAGTCATAATAAAAGATTCCCCTCAGATGTAGCATACACACCCACGGTTCTAGGTGCCACGTTCACAATCTCTTTTCACAATCTCTCAATCTAGACATGCCCTTTGGGAGGAGCATGACACGCCCTCTCAATGGGGCGCTGCACAAAATTCTATTACCAGCTATGATCTCCCTGAAACTAGTTTTCAAAAGTAGGCAAGTATGATTATAATGTCTGAGGGAGTAGCTTGCAGGGAGAGGCCATGTTGATTTTGGATTGCTGGTAAAGTAGCATTTTGGTGTGTGACTGTAACATAGAAGAAGCTACTAATGTTTTAAACTGAATCGGGCCGACTATGTTTGTCATCTCCTCTCACCCGTGCGCATTGGGTCGGACCCTACAGATTGAACCCTTTGCAGGTTCAATCCATCGGACTGGACCCATCAGCGTCACATCGCGGATGCTTTTTAGTACCCGCAATGGGTTGGGTCTGATTCTGTAGGTGTGTGCCCGTGGTGAAGCACTACTGGCACTCACCTATGTGCAGGTACGGCAGGGTTGCCTACTTTTAAAGTGAGGGTCCGGGGTTTGCTGCATCTGAAGGTGAGAGGTATGCTAACTTGATTAAAAAAAAACCATGCTCAATATAACCTGTTTAGACTTTGGGCAAGGAACTGTTGCATACCTCCCAACTTTGATGGTCCCTGAAGAGGGACACAGGGGGCATGGCTATCCGGAAAGGGGGAGGGGTCTATACTCTCATCTCCCCATGAGGCCACACCCCCATTTTGATTCCATGGGGGCATGGCCCAGAGGCTTTGTGAGCCTCTAGCCATGCCCCCAGCGCCCCTGGCTGCGGGAATAGACACTGTGCGCATGTGCACAGGGTTTGTTCATAGTAACCAGATTCTATTTATTATCTTCTAGAAGGTGCCTAATAAACAAGAAGTACTATTGGTTGCTATGGGTACATCCCATCTTTAGTAGAACTCCCACCTTAGTAAATTTACCCCTTTGGGGTTTATGTACTAATTCCCCTTTCAGACATATGTAAAAATGTGCACGCGCATAATCCCGGGACTAGCGTATGTCTGAATGGCTCTACCCGGGATTTTAGTCATCTAAAATCCCAGGTCTTGCGCACCT